>NC_142017.1:15037189-15227189 GCF_049901735.1 Notechis scutatus | reverse complement strand
TTGCCAACGAGTTTGCGCCGGTATCTTGGGGAAATTATCAAATGTCATGCGAGGGTAAAAATGGGTCCTTTTTAATGGGAGGCACTTTCTCCCCCCCCCCCCGCTCTCTCGGGGCTGCAAAACGGGACTCCGCTGCTTTGCCTCCCCCCACCCCACATCCCCACCCCCCCCCTGCCTGCAAATCCGAAAGGCAAAGGAAAGTTTGCATTTATATGACAAAATTACAAAGCGAGGGAGGGGGTGGCGCTGGAAAGTGATGGAGGAGTTGTGGTGGAAGGAGGCTGTGTGTGTGTGTGTGTGTGTGTGTGTGGCGGGTGGGGGGAACCAGCCATCATAACTATGAACTATCTCACAGTTGGACAAGTAAGGTGTTTAGAGAGCAATTTTCAGAAGCGGAGTTTCTTTCTTGCTAAGGGGGAGAAACCTGATGGAATCAAATATATACCAATGGATTTTCAATGGTCTCATTGTAAAGCTGTTCTTATTATGCCTGGGACATGAAGTGTCGGGAAAAAAAGCAAGTCGGAGGGTGATAGACTCTTGCCAGTTTTCTCAACTTATTAGGAAAGGGTTCATTATCCATGGAAAGAGTTGCCGCGTTGATCAGTCGCCCTGACTTTGCTTACAGCCGGTTTTCAAAGGCTTCAGATGCCCTCAGAGAGGGACGGAAATCACCCTGAGACTTTAAATATCTCCCTCTGTCAGGATAACTTCTGCACACCAATGGTTCTCCAGTAACGTGGTCCCAGAGAGGGATTAGCAGCTGGTGACCAGGAATTCAGTAATATAATGCAGGATGATGTGGACAACACCTTTTCACTGATAAAGGTAATGAACTAAGTAAAGCACCTTGGGAGGAACAACCGGAAGGCAGAACAGTGCAACGTAAAAGTCTCATAAATCTATGCAGACTGATGCAACGATACAAGAGGCACTTTCTATTTTAACCCTGGTTTTGTGTCTGTGTTGGTGCGGATATACACGCACATCTCTGATTTAGTCTGGAGTCCTGGTGACAGTCTGAATGACCTACACCAAACTGGAACATGAAGTTTCCAATAGATTTTTTTTTTAAACAAATTCATAGTGTAGGTTTTATGAACATCTTCATGGCTTGGTGCCTAGTTGACTCTATTCAAGTCCCACTAGATACAGCAGACTAGGGAATCAACTGCACCAGAAGGCCAGAGCTACTTTTATTGAGATGGACTATAATAACTTAATCTTACAAATCTTGTTGTGTTGCCCATCCTCCTCCTTCTTATAATTGAGTAAATTAGGGAAGTGTTTGAGCCAATTTTGAACATTGCCTGTTTGCCGTGGACTTAAGATAACGTTTTTCACCCCTTGTCACTTTTGGTAATTAAGCTTATCAATTTTTATCAAGGTCATCTTCCTTATTTTCAATTTATTCCTGGTAACATTGGGCTATCTCATTTATTTGTTCCAAGTGGTAGTATCCCTCAGAGGTGGTGAATTCAGCAGGTTCTGACCAGTTCTGGAGAACCAATAGTGGAAATTTTGAGTAGTTCGGAGAACCGGCAAATCCCACCTCTGACTGGCCCTGTCCCCATCTCTTCTCCACCTCCCAAATCCCAGCTGATCTGCTGGGTCTCCTTTGGTTGCCCTGCAGAGGAGAATGGAGCTGGAAAGCAGGTTAGTGGAGTAGGGAGGGAATGGGATTTTGCAGTAACCTTTCCCCAGGAGTGGGGAGGGAATGGGGATTTTACAGTATCCTTCCCCTGCCACACTCACCAAGCCATGCCACGCCCACCAAACCACGCCCAGAGAATCGGTAGTAAATCGGTGGTATCCCTATGTCAGATATGAGGAAGATGCAGACAATATTACTCTGAGTATGCTCCAGTCTTATGGAAGCTTTTATCTGGAGATCTTAATACTCTTCCTTCTTTTCGACGGCAGTTACAACTGAACTGTTCTGCGGGACTTTTAATGGATGAGGAGCATATAACAGAGTAATAGCATTGGAAGGGACTTTAGAGGTCTTCTAGCTCAACTCCTGCTCAAGCACTCTATACCATTTCAGACAAATGGCTGTCCAGTCTCTTCTTAAAAGCCTCCAGGGATGGAGCACCCACAACTTCTGATGGCACGCCGTTGCACTGGTTAATTTTTCTCACTATACTAGTAAATTTCTCCTTAGAGGAATATCGCTCCCTTGTTTTCACGCTACTTTTTAAAA
This sequence comes from Notechis scutatus, assembly GCF_049901735.1. Taxonomy (NCBI): domain Eukaryota; kingdom Metazoa; phylum Chordata; class Lepidosauria; order Squamata; family Elapidae; genus Notechis; species Notechis scutatus. The sequence goes on along the minus strand of NC_142017.1, from coordinate 15,224,986 downwards.
CTGTCATACATCCTTGTGGAATTGCCAGTGTAAAAAACCCTACAAACAAATAAATACCTATCTACTCAATAACCCAATATGGAATCTCTGAAGACTATGAAATTTCTCCCATTGATCATAAGATAAAGATTTGGTGAAGGATCATCCATAGAAACCTTTCAGAAGAGTTTTAATCAATGGGAAGCAAGGCTCTGAATTGTGCATGGATTCTCCACGGGTGTACTTTGCTTGCTGTCATAGAAGTTCACTGCTCAAATGAAGATTCACAGGCAAGGGCTACAGATATAAACCTACATATGAAGGACATTGTGGATGAACATTTGTTCAGATTTGCAACATCTGAATAGGAAGCACCTCTCCCTTTCACATCATGTGCCATGCTTTGGGGAAATCCACTAAAAACAAAGGAGCTTTATTTTTTTAATGGGTATGTCTGTTTTTCCTTTTTGGCACAGCTGAAAAAAAAAGTGTAGCAGGTGGGCTTTAAAAATGATATCCTTTTCAGAAATAAAAGTGTGGAAAGAGAAAGATCACCATCATCATCATCCTGGACTCTTTAAAATATTAACAGTCTTGCTGAAGTGGGAATTAAACTCCAGCTTTTTCTGCCTGCTTCTGTCAGAAAGCTACAGAGCATAGAATTGCAAGTGTACAGCTAACCATATAATTGATAACTCCCCAGTCTATTCACTGTGGGAATCTGTCAGTTAAAGGGTAAAGATGCAGACACACATGCTATGAAAATGAACTTATATTAAGTCTTCCTGTGAACTGAATGAAGCCAACATTTTGATGTTTAATTGTCTAAGTCCAGTTTACCAGCGCATGGATGTAGTCTAGCAATGGCATCGTGCAGCTGGCTCTTCCTGACAGATCTGTTTAGTCTGGGGGGAGAGGGGGAAGAAAGAAAAATACCATGTGCCTCACTCTTTTTCCTTCTTCAGGGTAATTGCTCAAAATCATGCCTCTGAAGTTTGAGTCAATCTATCTTTGTTTATTCGTTTCTTCAGGCAGGCAGGCGGGTCTATTTGGAAGCAAATGCAAAATTTCTACAACAGAGCACAGAGCAGTTCCTATAGACTGATGCAGGAGGAATCTGTAGAGCTGGATGGCTTCCCTTGGAAGATACCACTGGTTTTATTGCAATTTGGACTTTTGAGGTAGCAAAGGATTTGGCAAGGAAGGCCTTGTCGTGCTCAGAGTTGCATGAGGCTCTCTTGGTTAAGAACACATTCTGTTTGATTGCAGTTATTTCAACTCAATCAGGAATTGGCTGAATAAGTTACTGCAAGCCCTTTCCCAAGAGTTTCTGCTGGTTGGTTTGAAATATGAGCAAAATGACAACAAGAGTCCAGAGTTGTTGGAAAGATAATTTGGGATGAGCCACAGTAGCACAGTAGTTAGAGTGCAGTACTGCAGACTACTTCTGCCGACTGCCGGCTGCCGGCTGCCTGCAATTTGGCAGTTCAAATCTCACCAGGCTCAAGGTTGACTCAGCCTTCCATCCTTCGGAGTAAAATGAGGACCCAATATTTGACTCTATAAATTATTGACTCTATAAACCGCTTAGAGGGGGCTGTAAAGCACTGTAAAGCGGTATATACCGTAAGTCTAAGTGCTATTGCAATGTTCCCATAAGAACCCTACCCAGTAACATCTTGGGGCATCTACTAAGTGAGCAATGGAGAATGAAATGTTTCGGTGATGCTCCTAAAATACATCCCCAGCCAAAACTCAACAGGTTCCCTCTCTACGTCTTTTCCCTAAGAATCAGAAGACAGCTAGTTTGAAGAGCATTTAATGTACATGCTAGTTTAGCTCACTTGTGCAACCTCATCACTTCCTCCCACTGCTGATTGCATTGTGATTTAATGAACTGCTTTGAATCATCATGATTATATTGTACTCTTCCTCCCTCCACACACACACTATCAGCTAGTCCAGGTACAAAAGAATATGGAATAACAGCAACAACACCACATTAATATGGTAAAATACATCTTCTGCTATGCACACAGAATGTGTGTTGGTAATGTCCCTACATGTGGTAGCCAATAGTTGGATTTAACTTACTTATTCAGCATGGAAGCAAACAGCTCTATCAAGATTCCCAATTCCTTTGATGAGTTCCCAAATGAGCACCTCGTTTAATGGAGGTTATGAGATAAAGTCTTAGTAACAAAATTAACCTATGCTAAAATCATACAGTTGAAAAAGGTGTATTGAGACTATCAAGACCAACCATATACCCAAGATAGCAATCCAATTAAACCATTCTCAATAGGTCAAGAGCAACTGGTTTCTTGGTTGATTATTGCTCTTCTAAATCTTTGGTTCTATACTGAACTTTTCTTAACCATTTTATTTTATTTTTTGCTTCTAACATTCAACCAGAACCCATCTTCTTGTAACTAAATTCATTTTTCCAGGACTGGCGGAAAAAACAACAACCCAAAGCTTTGACCTCCTTCTGCATGACATCCTTGCAGGTACTTAAGAAGCCTATCATATCTCCCCTCAGAGGTCATATCTCCTGGTTAAATATACCTACATTTCCTCCAGATAATCTTTTAAGTGTTGGCTTTCACTCTCCTGAACTCCTCATCATTCTGCTTCTTCACCTCTATTCCAATTTCTCAGAAACCGTCTTGAAACATGCTACCTAAACTGGGAACATATCTGGAATGGGGGAAAAAAGGCTTAAGCCCTATCCTGATGAGAGAGAGGGTGACTACTTCTCTTTTGCTATGCACTGATAATGATCAATAATGAGGTCGTTTATCGTTACATATTTGCATGTTGTGGCTTGAAGGCTGTTTAAATGAAGCGGCATAAAAATAATTCCAAATAATAAAACAAGAGTTGTAACTTCTTGCAATTTGGAAAGTAAGACTTCTAAGGATGCCACCTAAATATTGCTATCACTGGAGATTGATATGAACTTTCAATCAATCTCGGGGGTGGGCTTCAAAATTTTAGGAAAGGGTTCTCTGCCCAGTTGATGTGTGTGCGTGGCCTAGTCGGCCTCCTGCACCACGGTGGGGGGTGGTGGCATTTTTGTCCTCCCTGGGCTCCGGAGGCTCTTTGGAAGCTGGAAACAGGTCCATTTCTGGCCTTCCTGAAATTCCGGGAGGCCGGTTTTTCACCCTCCCTGAGCCTCCATTCACGCCCTGCACTTACTCCTGGGAGGGGAGGAGTAGGTGGGGTGGGCCAGGAGTGGGATTTGGGGGCTCTCCAAACTGCACAGAATCTTAGCTAGGGGCTCTCCTGAACCCCTGCAAACCCCCAGCAGCCCATCCCTGAGTCTTCAGATCTGCTTGGATCACCCGTGGACAGATTGATGGATCGGTGGATTTCCTTTCTAACCATTTCAAATCGCATTGAAAGCAGTTTGAGACAATCTGTTCCAGATTCAATAAAAAGTGAAAAACAGGAGAAAGGTTTGCTTTAAAAATTACAGGAATATAATTTACATGTTGAAAACAGAGCGGGTGTTTTATTTGTTTAAGATAGAAGCGTAATTTCATGTTGACTAATTCTGTTTAATGGAATTTAAATTCTCTCCGAAGCATTTATTTCAGGCTAACAACTTCCTGGTAAAGTTATTGTATTTAACCAATTACTTGAATTTAATTTGATGTTAGCACCGCTGTTACGGAACAGTAGCATAAAACAAAATCTGATTAACAAAAAAAAAAAAAAGTAATATTGAGTGGCAGAGAAGGAGAAATGAGCTTTGCTATCTTTATCGACTTAAACTGATTTAGAAAGGACTATGAAAATTTCTATGTTTTTAACAGGCAAACAAGCTGTACAAAGAGCAAAGAATTCAGAATGATTTTCAAGTAATTGGGACTTGGTGGGGAACAGATAAAATCAGTAGGAATACTGAAACAAACGATTTAGAGAGGAATCTATTTCTGTCTTTTTGAAGATGGGGCATCCCCTAAACTTGTAGTTAAGATTCTACCCGTTTGTACCTATTTGCTAGAACCAGTTGTTAACAATCTAAGCAGCTCGGAGAACCAGTTGTTAGCAGAAATTACTGGCCTAATCCTATAAGGAAGGCAGGAAGGAAACATTCTGGTGTTGCTTACAGAAACTGTCTCTCCATTAACCCTTATTACATTCTTGGCAGGACTAGACTTCCTGTCTTAGGAGCATCTCTGGATTTTTTTTCCCTTCCTTTGCTGGTACTTTTCTTGTGTGGAGTGACCATTCAAAGTTACAATGGCACTGTAAAAAGTGACTTATGACCATTTTTCACATTTACAACTGTTGCAGCATCCCCACACTCATGAGAGGCCAGGGGAGGAGATGCGTGCCTCGATGTGAGTGATATTGAGTTGGCCACACCCAGCCAATAACATGACCACCAAGCCATGTCCCCCAGTCACATGACTACCAAGCCACACCCACCACCTAAGCCACGCCCACAAAACCGGTTATTAAAAATTTGAATCCCACCCCTGCCCTAAAGATACGTGATAAATATGGTAATGGCAAATGAAATTGCTTCATCTGTTGTTAGATATCAAGCCAAGAGATGCATTCCATCTGTTACAACTGATAGCATCTCAAAAGATGGACGTCTTTGCCAGCTTGGCCAACTACAGCAGAGGTGGTATTCAGCAGGTTCTGGCCAGTTCTGGAGAACCGGTAGTGGAAATTTTGATAGTTCAGAGAACCAGTGGAAACTTTCCCCCAGGAGTGGGGTGAGAACCACAGAATCAGTAGTAAAAATGTTGAATCCCACCACTGAGCTACAGTATATAATAATTTAAATGAAGTACCCCAAACTCTGAATTTAAACATACTTCTGAGAATATCCTAATTAGCAAGCCACAAAATGTCCACAAAAATGCAAGTCAAACCTATACATTATTGTTAACTTTTCAGAAAGATTTGCTGAAGCTTTGTCCTTTAATGTACTGATTTCCAAAATGCAAGGAAGCTTCTTAACGGTAGATCATCCAGAACAATGCCATTTTCTCCCTCTACTCTTTCAGTATGCTCCAGAATTCTACTCTCTCATTCTGTACAACACATTTAAAGCTTGTAGAACATGACTCTCAACTGGGAAGATCCCAAGATTTAATTAGCCTGGAAAAAATGGATATTCACTGAGAAACCTCCTCAAAGGGCCCTGGGGTAAGAGAAGAACATTCTCCAAAACTTATGACCAGGCCATATTTTACCTTATGAAACTTTTCTCCTACTTTGGAGGAGCAAAATTCTTCCAAAACAACCATTTTCCCACGACTTCTGACTTATCTTCAAGCTTCTCCACTAAGTTCTGGGACATCTGGATTTCTGACCCTGCATCAGATAGCTGAGAGTTTAATTCTTTTTGCCTTTCCTAATATTACAGATTTTTTTTCCATTCCTTTTGCTAGCTTCTATGATGTACTTTTTAAATGTTTGTATCTTGCCTGGAGTTGCTTTCTGATTAGGCATCTTATTTATTTATCTATCTGCACAGCCACCCATCATACCACAAAGTGACTCTTATGAATCAATAAAAGAAAATATTAGAGGAGGCTGGGAAGGAGATAGGCATTCATCTCAAAATCTTTCTGTGCCACATTCTTTGTTTTCTGCCCAACTGTAGATGGATAGAACTGTATTTAAATGCCAGATATTTTGCATCACATTCCACTTCCAGCTCCCAGCTTTGGGGAAAAACAAAAACAAAACCCTTGGCCACAGTTATTCCCAGGAGAGGAAAGAAAGCAGAATGAGAGGTTGGGAGGTGAGAGAGAAGCAGCTTACAATCTCTCAAGTTTATCCAGAGACACACTCTGAATATTTTTGGAAAGTGCCTTTCATACTACCGAGAAGGTTATTTCTCTAGGCTAATTTTTATGCTAGTACTTTGGGGGTGAGTTGGCTGGAGGGGGAAATGGAGGGAGGCACTGTGTGCTTTAGGAGAAAACTGCTATTTCTAGAACAAGCCCGTCTATCCTTATTGCCTTTCCAGCATTGTCTTCCCAACTTCATCCTCAAGAGAATAGAAATACCCCAATTGTAAGCCTGACAACCCCAATTTCTACAAAGTAGCTTAATTACTCATTATGAGATTCCATCAATAGAAGCTCCGGTCTGTGATTTTGTAATAAATGCCGCTATCTTTTGTTGAATGTTTCACTGCTTCACCAAAGGGGGATGTGGCCGTGATTCCCACTTTTTTTTCAAAAAGAAAACAACGGAAAGATTTTAATGGAGAAAATCTAATGTCATTAACAACACTGACAGTTGTTTGATCCAAGAGCAAACAGCAGCAGAGACCATCAAGCACAGAAGACAAACCAACCATGATTATAAAAGGCTAATGAGACTTGTGACAAAATGTTGCAACTTGGATGCCCTGAACAAACTCCCAATTGACCACAATCCCCCAAAATGGCAACTGCCTGTTCTTTATTGACCAATAATGTTTCGTTGTGGCATTTTGTGGTCTCATTTTGATTTTATAGGAATTTTTCAGAGGGAGAGAGGATCAAGGAGGGAACCCTGGTTCAACATCAACCGAGGCACAAGATAATGTATTTTATTTTGGCTTGTTGCCTTTTGTGATTTACAACACATGTTCTATGAGTTGCACACAAACACACACACACACACACACACACACACACACACACACACACATCTCCACTAATCTGGAAGTGAAATCGTTTTTTTTAAACAATAGTTGACAAATCATAAAGGCCTGGTTCCTTTCATACGCCATTGATTTGACATTGACAAAGAATGGTGTAGGGGTGTAAGGAGAAGATATGTGGCAGCTGTTGTAAAAACAGCTTAGCTCAGAGAGACAAGAGATGGTGAGGAAGAAATTCAACCATCTTGACTCTCTTAAGGAAGGAGAATCTGTCGGATTTTCAAAATTCCCTCATTGCACCCTGTAACAACAAAGTAGAGTAGTGAATATAGTGCCGGTTTCTTCACCTAGTCCATCTCAAAGGATTGAAAGATACATTCACACATCAAAATTGGACATCATGGTTTAGCTAAATTTCAATGTATGGTTTCCTAAACAAACAATGACCTAGTGTTCTACTTGAACCTAGCCATATGTAGTCCTTCCAAGTAGATCACACTAGGAAACCAACGTTATGAATACTTTTTTAATTGGAGGGTTACTTTTGACAAAATCTCGCATGTCTGAAAGTGTCTTCCTCATTCTTGCCTTCTTCCACAAAAGAACCAGGTTGGGTCAAGTCTGAGATCCTTTCTCAGATTAAGTAAACATAAAGATTCCCTTCGCACATCTGTGCTAGTTGTTTCTGGCTCTAGGGGGCAGTGCTCATCTCCATTACAAAGCCGAAGAGTCCAAAGACATCTCTGTGGTCATGTGGTCAGCATGACTAAGCGCCAAAGGCACACGGAACGCTGTTACCTTCTCACCAAAGTGGTCCCTATTTTTCTACATGCATTTTTACATGCTTTCAAACCGCTAGGTTGGCAGAAGCTGGGACAAGTAATGGGAGCTCACTCAATTACGCGGTGCTATGGATTCGAATTGTTGAACTGCCGACTTTTCTGATTGACAGCTCAGCGTCTTAGCCACTGAACCATCGCGTCCCTTCAGATTATATTCCTGCTTTGGGCTTTTTCTTATCTGATCACTATTGAAGCTCTTCCTTCTGTTCCTCAAGATTATTCTCACACATCCACCACAACATTCTAAACAGCTGCAAAATTTGGGAGTGATAGTATTGTTTACCAAAGTCTCCACTTTGGTCTTACGTATTCTTGACAACCATGATTTGTATTCAATATTATAGGAAGCATATAACTTTAGGCCGTAGCATGTAGGGAAAAAATAATTGTAGGCTTACTCCCCACATGATACTACGTAATATTTTAGGTTAGTGGTGTTAATTTGGTCAATAGCCATTATTTCAACAAGCTATGTTTTAAGCAAACAGTTAATTAATATGCAACGCTAATCTCTATAGCACTATCTACAGATCTGGGAGAAATTCACTCAGTAGCCTTCATAACTATTAAAACAATTGCCAGAGTTAACAACAAATTTTCAATCAGTCTTAAAGTAGCTACACAATTCTAATTAGATCCTTATTAATCCCATTAATTAAAACTAATGCAAATTAATACATAAAACATAGGTTTTTCCAATTCTGTGATTCGGAACCCTGCAGTTAAATCTGACAATTATTCCAAACATATTAATACACGAGCTTCAAAAAAAATGGAGCAAGAAAAATTATGCAATGTTGCTTACTTGCTATTTGTTCACAGAAACTGAAAAGGAATCCTGAAACCCAGAGTGGAGCTAAACACAGTATATGATACAAGTTGGAAATCTCTTTTTATGGCATTCACAATTTAATCTGAATAGTACACTTAGAGACAAACCAATTACAGTCGATTCCCCTTAGAAATTCCAATTACAGAAAATCCAAAGCATTTTAATGACAAAATCCTTTAAGGATTTAGGAGGTTGAGAGATTATGCCAAGAAAGAAGACCTTTCTCTTACTGTTCCTTGACCTTTATTTTAGCATCACTGTCATAATTTTCCAAGTTCTGCAATTGGATTTAGTACATATGGGGGAAGGAGAATAGAATAACCACATTACAGGGAGTTAAAAAAAAATCAAGGTAATGACAACAACCATGAAATCAAAGCCCTACAACCTTTCTATGGCTAAAGCTTTACTTTTTCTACTTCCTGCAATGTGACTACAGTATTTATAACAAACCATAGTTTTTTCCCCCTTGGTTTCAGCAACCCACATCCATGGGGAATGTAAGTATTTTTATTTTATGCCACCTTTTAAATTATTTCAATTTATACAGCTGCCCATCTTAAGTATCTGATTTTGGATAACTCGGAAACAATGAAAAACAGTATAAAAACATCATAATTATACAGAAAAACTGTGGTGTTTTTTTTAGCCACTTTCCCCTTTAAGAGTACCTATTCTACTTTATCTGGGGTAAAAATATCCTGTTTTGTCTGCCAATGTTATAGAAAAATGGAATGCTTCTCTCCTTCCTGATCACTGGATGTCAGAATCTGCAAAACTTCAAAACATGACAACCTAAATTGAATGAGATCTGGGTGTTCTGTAACAACAGCCTTTGCGTAATAAATATAGTCCTCAGCTCTGGGAAAAATCTCGAGGTCTGCAATGGGATCAAAACCAATAGACAAATGTATTACTATAGCACTTAAAATCTTTGGAAATAGAACATCTCTTTGGCAACTACAGTGAAGTCTGAAAATGAGACCATCATTCCATTTCTCCAGCTTACAGAGTTACACATTTAATATTTAATGTGCATTTAATATTTGGGAGGCACATGCTGTAGATCAGTGTGATCACACGGGGCATGGCACAAAGGCAACACAGTCAAATAAGCAAGAAGAGTCCCTTTATTATATCCAACTTTGCCCCAATAGCCAGGTTACCTTTGGCTGGAGAAAAACTCTCCCAGGTACAGCCTTTAGCTGGAGAAAATTCAATCCAAAAACAAAGTACATACAAACTAAAAATCCAAGCAAACCAAGCTACAGTAACTAACTTGACAGGGCAGGAGAAGAAATTTCAGACTTGAAAGAACAGCAAAACTCACACAATTGGGAAGGCACCAGGAACACAGATAAGCTTCCACGATCCCAGATAATTCACAATTTGCTCCCAACAACTTTGCTATACGCAGCTTCCCTTTTTAAACACTATATTCCCAGCTGCAGCTAATGAAGGGAATCAGGGCCCTTTCCTCCCCCGTAAGCCACACAACTCACATTGCTCCTTTCTCCATTCCTCCCTGTGTGCCCTAGGATGAAGAGGGGGTGGGCCTGGGTCTTCCTCTAAATTCCCTCTCCTTTGCTCTACCTCTCCCCTGTTCTGCCCAGCCGGACTTTGCCCTTCCCCAGTTTCTTCCACAGCCAACTCCCATTCCCTGTCAGCTGCTTGGCCTCCCTCTCCAAATCAGACTCTGACAGGTGCATGACAATCAGTATTTCTCAACTGCAGTCAGTTTATGCTGTGTCGATGTCAACTCCCACAACTCTCCAGCCAATACGCTGGGAGTTGTGAATTCTGGGGGTTGTGAATTCTGAGGGTTGAAGTCCACACAGCTTACATTCATGAGGTTGAGAAACACTCCTCTGGGTAAAATCACATTCAGCAAAATCAACACAAATCCATTCTGATGTGATCAAATAAGGCAACTAAGAAGTCTTTCCATACCAGGGCTGTAGCTTCTGACATCTTTCTTCTATCACCGTCACATCCCGCTACTTCAAATGTTGCTATTCTAGATTTTATCCCACTTTTATTTTTAATTTGATAAACTCAATTCCAATTGGTCAAATCAACTGAATACACTTATCAATGTGAACACATTTTGGCTAGAGAGGATCCTTGTTATGGTCAGCTTGTTCAAACTCATATATTGTAAGAGAAGGATAGGCAGAGCTTGGGGATGGAGTCAAGAAAGGAATCAGCCTGGAGTCATTACATTCTCACAAACAGTTAAGTCCAACCCCTCTTGAATTCTGTTAACTCTTATCTAGCAATTTAGTGCTGATTGTTAGTCGACTGGATTATTGTCTATAGCCAAAATATTAGCTTAACATGTAGGAAGCGTATGGTCCTGATTCTTTGCGCCTGGCATGGCATATATTAACGGTAGGAATCAGGAATCAACTTTTGCTATTTGTTCACAGAAACTGAAAGATGTAATTAAAAAGATGCTCGGGCCATACAAATACAATAAAAGACTCACATAATTAATCATACATATAATAACTGCAGCTAGAATGTTATACACACAAAATTGGAAAAGTGAAAGGACATCTACAGAGAAAGAAGTAATAAAAAAAATACTAGAGTGTGACAAAATGGACACACTTACAATGGAACTTAAAGATAAAAAAGAGTCAGATTACTATTTAACATGGGACACATTGTATAATTGGATAAATAATAGAAGCAGGGATTTGTGTTAAATAAGGAAAGAAGATCAACAAAACACACACACACGCAATGTATGTATGTATGTATGTATGGTATTCAGCTTTGTTCGGGTATTTTCCCACGTCATTATAGTTGTGCTTTTAAAGTTGTAGCAGCGTTTGGCAGAATCTCATCTGCCATCATCAGGCTTCTGTATTGTGTATTGCCTGATGATGGCAGAAGAGATTCTGCCAGCTGTGCTACACTAAAAGCACAACTATAATGACGTGAAATACCAACAAAGCTGAATACCACACATGTAAGTACCTGCGAAAATTTAAGGAAATATATATATATATATATATATATATATATATATATATATATATATATATATATATACACACACACACACACACACACACACACACACACACACACACACACACACACGCGCACACACACACACACACACACAGGGTTAGGGGAAGATGTAAGAATAAACAATGTAAAAAAGTATATTTATGAACTGTACATGAATATTATACGAAGCGCACAAAGTGAGGATTGTAATAATATATTATGGTAGAAGATAATAGAGATAATTTGTAGGTATAATATGATGGAGAGATTTTACTACATGATAGTTTTAACTAGGATGTATAACATGATGGGAAGGAAAAAAAGGGATGATGTAACCAGTACACAATGGCATTGCATAACTATGAACAGTTATGTATATTAAGAAAAAATGTACAATAAAACTTAATTAAAAAGATGCACGGGCCAGAGACAGTATTAAGATCCAGCCTGCATGAATAACATTTCTAACTGCACCTGTTTGTGTAAAAACAATCCATGGTTTATGTCTTCACATTCTCCGCTTAAGAAAGAGAGATTGCTTTTAATTCTTTCTCCTTACACTGCTTCTAGTATCACTTTAACCTGATTTTTTTTTCTGCATGCACCTCACTCCAATCCCCTTTTATAAGATATTTTGTCTTCTTTTATATGATATTTTGTCTTCTTTTACAACATGCAACCATACTAGCTACAAACTGAATTGAGAAAGGGAATAGAGGTGTGTTAAGTGAACAAATGCATGTGGAGAAGCTTTTAAACTACTGGACTTCTCCTTTCACAGCTATTTTTCAACATTTCCCAACACAATGGGAATACATAGCCACGGATGAACAACCCTGTTAGTTTTGGTTTCTCTCAAGTTTGATTTTAATATTATTGAAGAGCTGATACAAACCTCTTATTAGGAGATGTAAATATATTTCAGTGCTTTGATTCTAGGTCACACTATTTTTTTTCTGAACCATTTTAATCAGAAGAGTGCATAAGCCCCTCATGACATTTAATCCATGTTTTGGCAGAGATTATCAGCAGACATTCCTTAACTTTCACCTACAAGTTTAAAAGAATTGCTCAATCTAATTGTATGGAATACATTGCTTCCTAAGACATTCAATTTAGAGCTGAATAATTTCTATTTGCCAGAAATATCCTATAGAAAATATTTTATAGGTCCTGGCAAATAGCTGAAGGTATTTCCTTAAGAGAGCAAACAAGCTATGAGCCAGGTGCTCAACCTCTTTTTCCATCCCCTCTCAAAATGTGGAACTATTCGATTCACATTATTGAAATTCTAGGGTAGACGTGTCAGTTGGATTGAATGAGTGAGTGAGTGAGTGAGTAAATGAATGAATGAATGAATGAATGAATGAATGAGCAAAGCAAATATCTCAGTGTTGGACATGGCTGGGAAGATCCAGACTCAAACGTTCATTTGACCAAGAAACTTACTGGGTGGATGTTAGACAACACCTTGCTAGACTATGTCAAAATCCATCTTTTAGATTCTCATTGTTTTTTTATGCCCCAAGCAGAATACAGGTGTCAAGTCTGAAATTGACATATGTGTAGCCATTTTATTTAGCCTTATTATATATTCCTTTTCTTTCTTTCTCTTTGCTGGTTATGGGGGGAAGGGTTTCGGGCTTGCCACATTCCTAAGGTGGGAGGAGTAGAGATAGTGAGAGTTGTTTAGGCTAGGTGGTTCTCCTTTCCGTGGGAACAAAAGCTGACTCTGCTGAGACCTGAAGGTGGAGATTGATGACACCAGGCAACGTTGATTTACTGGAGAATGTGACTTTTTTTTGGGGGGGGGTGTTTCTAATTTCCAATATTACGTGGTGTAATTCCAGGTTGTGTCAGATCCGGAATTACAACAGACTTTGCCAATTTGATGCTTTCCTGAATAAAAGAAATTGTTTTGGAAGATGGACTTTGCTCTTTTCTTTTTAAATGGATTTCATCACTTGGAAACCTGACAACAGGTAGTCCTCGACTTACAACAGTTCATTTAGTGATCGTTCAAAGTTGCAACGGCACTGAAAATAGTGAGTTATGACCATTTTTCATACTTATGACCATTGCAGCATGCCAACAGTCATGTGATTTACATTCAGATGCTTGAACAACTGACTCCTATTTATGATGGTTGCAGTATTCAGGAGTCATCTTCTGACAAGCAACGTCCAATGGAGAACCCAGATTCACTTAACAACCATGTTACTAATTTCACAACTGCAGTGATTCACTTAACGAACGGCAAGAAAAGTCATAAAATGGGTGAAATTCACTTGACAATTTTTTTCACTTAACAACATAAATTTTGGGCTCAGTTGTGGTCTGTACATGTTGAGGACTACCTGTACAGAGTTGGAAGGGACCTTGGAGGTCTTCTAGTCCAGTCCCTGCTCAAGTAGGAGACCTTTACCATTTCTGTCCAGCCTCTTCTTAAAAGCCTCCAGTGATGGAGGACCTACAATCATCCTATGCTAAGGCAGAACTTCTGGGAAGAGTTGGAACTCAAGGCGACAATTTCTTGCTGTAATAGCGCACCGTCAAAATAATTTCGCAACTCTACCAAAAGAAACCAACCCCAGTAGAAATAAATTATTTCAGAGACCTAAAATATTTCAAAACTGCCAATTAAAGATGGGACCACATGAACTGTAACCATTTTACTGTAAGTGCATTCTTTTTTCTCTCCCCGCCCCCCAGTTACACTAGTTAATAATGCAGTGAATTTGCAGTAACAGAGTAAATGTTATTTTGATGACATTTCCTGATTAAATTAAAGATGACATTAAAAGGACCATTTCAATAAAGAAGAGAAACCTCAAAAAGCGACTGTGGTTGAATGTTAAGTCAGCTGGAGTCAAGTTTTATTTCACATTCCTCTACTGACTGTTGAGTGCTTGGGATAAAGGCCAAATAACATTCACATGTGGATACACGCACAAACATACAAATTTTAAGTGAGTAGGAAAGAAAGGAAACAAGAAGAAAAATTCCTTGTGTACTTCTATGCATGTATGTGTGTAAAGGGGATAGATTTTAAATAATCTAAAATAGTCACCAATATAACAACAGCAACAACAACAACAGCTGAAGAACTATTCCAGTAATATAAAATGCATAGTATATATAAGCAGAGAAGGGATTTAAAAAAAATATTTCTGACATTACAGACCCGTCACATCCTGGACACAAACTGTTTCAACTCCTACCCTCAAAATGACACTATAGAACACTGCACACCAGAACAACTGGATACAAGACCAGTTTTTTTCCCAAAAGCCACCACTCTGCTAAACAAATAATTCCCTCAACACTGTTCAACTATTTACAAAGTCTGCATTACTATGACTATTAATCTTCTCATCACTCCTTATCACCCATCCCGTCCCACTTGTGACTGCATGACTGTAACTTCGTTGCTTGTATCCTAGTGATTTTTATTGACAGTTTCCTAGTATGATTTGATTGCTTATTGTACCCCATGACTATCATTAAGTGTTGTACCTAATGATTCTTGACTCTTGATGAATCTATCCTTTCTTTTATATACACTGAGAGCACATGCACCAAGACAAATTCCTTATGTGTCCAATCACACTTGGCCAATAAAGAATTCTATTCTATTCTATTCTATTCTATTCTATTCTATTCTATTCTATTCTATTCTATTCTATTCTATTCATTAAATTTTGTTCATATAAGAGGAAGAAAGAGATGAAGTAAAGTCATTTGAGAAAGACTTTCTTTGGACATTTTTGTCCACATTAGGCTGGACTGTTTATAGAGAAGAAAATCCTCCCTTTTTCCAAAGCACCAGAAGGCAGGACAAGAAACAATGGATGGAAATTAACCAAGGAGAGAACCAACCTAGAACTAATGAGGAATTTCCTGACAGTTAAACAATCAGTGGAACAACTTGCCTCCAAAAGTTGTGGAAGTTTTTAAGAAGAGATTGGGCAGGCATTTGTCTGGCATCATATAGGGTCTCCTGCCTGACTAGAACAGGGTTCTCCAACAGAGGTGGTATTCAGCAGGTTCTGACCAGTTCTGGAGAACAGGTAACGGAAATTTTGAGTAGTTCGGAGAACCAGCAAATACCACCTCTGACTGGCCCCGCCAACCCCATCTCTTCTCTGCCTCCTAAGTCCCAGCTGATCAGCTGGGTCTTCTTTTGTTGCCCTGCACAGGAGAACGGAGCTGGAAAGCAGGTTAGTGGAGTGGGGAGGGAAGGGAAGGGAAGGGGGATTTTGCAGTATTCTTCCTCTGCCATGCCCACCAAGCCACACCCATATAACTGGTAGTAAAAAAATTTGAATCCCACCACTGGTCTCCAACCTTGGCAACTTTAAGACTTGTGGACTTCAATTCCAAGAGTTGGGAATTGAAGTCCACAAGTCTTAAAGTTGCCATGGTTGGAGACCCCCGGACTAGAAGACTTCAAGGTCCCTTCCAACTCTATTATTCTACTATTCTATTATTCTTAGTAACCACACAGATTTTCTCCAGTTCAATCTGTCCCTAACCTGGTCTTCTAAATCTTCCCACATTCCCCCCATCACTGCTGTAACTGAGTCCATCCACTTTGCTGCTGGCCATTCTCTTGTCCTCTTTCTTTCCACCATTCCCAGCACCCAAGCCTTCTTTAGACCCTAGCTGAGCTATCAGGAACAATTTATTCTGAAGAGTCTCTTAGCATTTATAATGTCAGATGGACCAGGGTTAATCTTAGCTGTTTAGAGTAGGGGTCTCCAACCTTGGCCACTTTAAGCCTGGTGGACTTCAACTCCCAGAATTCTGGGAGTTGAAGTCCTCCAGGCTTCAAGTAGCCAAGGTTGGAGACCCCTGGTTTAGAGTAAGTGAACTAGCCCTCCACCCTCATTTGGTCGGAAATAAGCTTTGAAGTTATTCTTTTGATGTTTTGAAGTAGTGACAAAAAACACAAAGATATGTACTTTATCCATGGAGAAAGAGACCCTGAAGAGATTGTCAATTTTATTTTGCTTTCCAAAACTCATCACCAACCATTAATAACTGCAGTTGTGTCTGTCTGCCTCTGTCCATACTATTGCTCATAAAATATACAAGGAAATCTTATTTTAATGGTCTAATTGGGAGGAAGGGGTTAACAAAAGTCCAAGTGAAGCATCCATCAACTTGGGATCTTTATACTATTTGTGTCAGGACATGGTGACATAAATTAAGGCAAGTGACACAGCTTCATTTGGGTCCTGACGTCATCATTCCTTGCCCTTCCTGAAGACCCAGGCTAGATTAATGCCTCCTGGATTTCTAGTTCCTGAGGTCTGCCATGCAGGAAAAAGACAACATTATAAGTGGGGACATACAATGTAAGATGCATGAATAAAGGAAAAAATAATTGAAAGATGAAATGAATCAACTACACACTGACATCGTATGTACTACGGGTAAGTTCTCAACTTACAAGAGTTTGTTTAGTGCCTGCTTGAAGTTATAACATCACTAAAAAAAAAGACTTATGACATTTTTTTTTAACACTTACAACTTTACATTCTCCCTATGGTCATGAGATCAAAATTTAGATGTTTGGCAACTGGTTCAAATTGGGCACACATATATCCTGAGGTCATGTAATAATCCTTTGCGACTTTCTGACGACTAAAGTCAATGAGGAAGCTTAACAACTTAACAACCATGTTGCTAACTGAATAAGTGCAGTGATTCACAACGGTGGCAAGGAAGGTCATAAAATGGGACAAAACTCACTCAACAAATGTCTCACTTAAAAACAGAAATTTTGGGCTCAATTTTTGGGCCCAGTAAGTTGAGGACTACCTGTACTAAATTTAAGTGGAGTTGGACATTTTCAATCAGAAGGTTGTACTTTTACTACTTGGAACATGGAAACAAAGGGGGAAAAAAACCCATCCTGTTGCTTTCACGATCAGGTATGACAAAGTAAAGTACTTTGAAGCAATGCAGTCAGAGACCAAATCATATCAATCAGGCTTTGTGGACAACCATTTGGTATGGTAGTTATTCAAGTTTATGCTCCAACCATTGACATAGAAGAGGAGATAGATAAGTTTCCTGGTCAAATTTCAGACTGATGTTACCCCCTCTCCCCCAGGTATTAGGACTCAGGATGTCAGGCCAGATATCTATTCTGAGAACTCTGTCAATATTGGTTTTGCTATATGTGTTTCCTTTGAATTGGCTCATTTTAACTTTGTGCGATCATGAGGGTTCTTTTCCTATTGTTTTGTTTTGTAACATGGTTGTTAGCTACCCAGAGTTCCATAGGCATTTCCTTCCACAGACAGAGTTCCATAGACACTTTGCATTTTCTAAATAAGTACAAGCAGGAATAATCTAAACTCATTCCTGCATGTACTTATTTTAGAAAACATAAAGAGCCTACGAACTAGAAGTCAATGGCCAGTGACCTCATGGGCGTCTAAAACAGAGACGGCAAGATACCAACCACAAAGACATGCAAGCCGTTGGCCCCTGCCCTGGAGACACAGCTGACCACGCAAAGTGGCATTCAATGATCCAAAAAGCGAACACTGCTTCTGTGGGAGTACACAGAAAAGGAGAAGGAGGAGAAGAAGAGGAGGAGGAGCAGGAGGAGAAGGACGAATGACCTAAGTTCAATGGAATTTGGTCCAATGAATACAAACCCATTGCAGTGAAGTCTGGTCAATTGAAATTTAACTGAAACTTATTCTACTACCCATTCTCCCTAACAACAAACAAGTAGCTGATTATAACAATAACAAATAAATATATAAAATAAAGTCCAGTATCTGACTGTATTCATAGGACAGTGTTATAGAGTAGGATAATGCTTCTTATTTAATAAATACAGGATGGTCTTAATCTTGCCTATAGATTTTGAGGATTTTTAAATATGTTATAAAAGTGATGTTTGTGAATGAATAGAAAGCCTTCAATATGCAGTAAAGCATGTAAGGTCATCATTCATCATCATTCCAATAGTTTTTCAACTTTTTTTTTTTAAATCTGTTTGAATGTTGCAAGCTGTCTCCATCTCTCCTTCTTTTTCTCTTTCCCTCTCTTCCTTCTTTTCCATCCAACCATCCTTCCCTCCCCCCTCCCTGTATTATCCTTCCTTCCTTCCTTCCTTCCTTCCTTCCTTCCTTCCTTCCTTCCTTCCTTCCTCCCTCCCTCCCTCCCTCCCTCCCTCCCTCCCTCCCTCTCTGCCTTCTTGCCTTCCTGCCTCCCATCTCTATCATTTCCTTCTTTCCTTCCTCCCTCCCTCAAATGGTAAAATTCATACTAGGTTCCTTTTTTTCATTTCACGCAACAGGGGTAACCCTTCTAACTGGTAGGATCTGGAAACTGTTGTGAATTTGGGATACACTGTTTTAGAACATAACTGGAGGAGGAAATGTGACAATTTTAAATACACATTGCCTCCGAGTAAGAGTAGATCTTACTCCCTAGAGGATAAAAAGTAGATACTCTTGACGTTATCTCCCAAAGGAGTTGTACACCTTGTGTGCCCTCTAGAGAGTAAGTTAAGAAGAGCTTTAGAGAGAAGGGTTATAATGACAGAAATGTGTTCAGCTGTGAAATTAAAAGTAATACAGCATGACATACAACGTTACGTGTTGAGGTTCATCAACAGCCATAATTAGGCTACATTAAACTACTAACACCATCACAGCCAAATTGCAAAGATTATATCCAGAAAGCCTCCACAAAAATTCTGGAATGTCTTGTTAGCAGCTCCAAGAATTGCAAATGGCTGGTACCCAGGTAGGTTCATGCGTTCTCTTGATGAGTAGTAAAATATTGAACCTGGCTAAGAATTCTGTCAGAACTCATGAACTCCTTTATACAGATAAATTGTGCTTATTCAGTTTAGGGTAAAGCTCAGGTTTCACAAAGTTCTGTGAGATTGAGGCTGCAAAGTGATTAGAACTTTCAGAAATATTGAACGAACTTTATTCGCACAGGGCAATGGATAAAATATTTCAAACTGAAGGGATTTCCAATTTTCTCTGGATAAAACATATAAATGCCTCCGGGGGGGTGGTGATACATGAATGAGAGTTCAATTAATTTTCAACATAATTGAAACATTAAGGTACTGATGTGTAACACCTGTTAAGAGACATCTGAACTTAATCTGTGTAAGTAAGGTTTTTGAATTGAGCTCAGCTGGTGACTTCATGGACATGTCCACAAAATTTAACTGACATCAGTATATAGTTTGCCACCACCTATGTTATTCACATCTCCTTCCCTGTGTAATCTGTGGGTCTGATGTTGCTTACAGCTCCCCTGCAAATGCCATCCAGCTCTCATCCTTTATTATTTATTTATTATTTATTATTTAACTTGTTTATTTGTATCTTGCCTTTTGTCCAATTAGACGCATGCTATTGCAACCATTATCGCTTCTCAACTTGCCAAAAAACCAGGGGGGAAGGAAGGGAAGGGAGATGGAATGTAGGCTCCTGACATTAAGAAGACGAGCCATGAGAGCCAAGGACACTTCAGCAGGTGTTTGCCAAAAACAAAACCTTTTTCTCATAACAATGCAATGGCCTTCCATTGGACAATGTGACCTGCACTAATAGGCGAGAGAGAATCCTATAATTTAATTGTGTGAGTCTGTGGGAATTAGCTAGATCTGATTTTGCCCTCATTAGTGCCAAAATTATGTATATATACGATCTAGTATATATAGAGAGGCAAAATGCATGCAATCTTATTTGGTTATTGAAAATCCTACAACTGGATAGCAACAATTATTATACCTATCTCACACATAAATAATAACTTTCAATAAATTTCTATGTTATCACAATGTTGTACATTATGCTATTCAATATTGGGGAGGGTGTTGTTCAATTTTTCCATTACAGCAATTTTCCAGCATATTTGCCACCATATGGAAATACTTAAATCCTTCTCTGTTTTCCAAGACCTTGCCACTAGTTGTGTGTCTGCAACCAATAAGAAAATCACCAATTCTTTATATTTCAAAGAATTTTTAACACAACTTACTAAAGCCAATACAGAATCCAACTGGCCTCAATTATAACTTGTCCTCCATCACATTTTGCAAAGCTGCATGCCACATTTTTTAATTCAAGAACTGTGCATAGCGGGCCTCCAAGATTTGGTTTTCAGCTTTATCTTATTAAATCTCCCCTTGGCTCCCAATCCCCAAATCTGCTAAAAATATTGAAAACGTGGATAGGAGATGAGAGTGTAAAACCAGAGTGATGTGGGCTGGATAATCTGAAGTACAGGTTCTGACCAGTTCTAGAGAACTGATAGCAGAAATTTTGAGTAGTTTGGAGAACCGGCAAATTCCACCTCTGACTGGAGATTTTACAGTCTCCTTCCCCTGCCACGCCCACCAAGCCACAGCCACAGAACCGGTAGTAAAAAAAAATTGAATCCCACCATTGGTCTGAAGACATGTTAAAAGCCATGTCCATATTATAGGTAGTCCAAAGCTTCTGTTGCTAAGTGAAACATTTTTTAAGTGAATTTTGCCCCATTTTCTTGCCACAGTTGTTAAGTGAATCAGTACAGTTGTTAAGTTAGTAATGTGATTGTTAAGTGAATCTGGCTTCCCCGTTGAGTTTGTTTGTCAGAAGTCTGCAAAAAGTGATTTACGTGACCCCGGCAGAGTGCAACCGTCATAAATATGAATCAGTTGCCAAGTGTCTGAATTTTGATCACGTGCCATGGGGATGCTACAATGGTCGTTAGTGAGAAAACGGATCATAAGGCAGTGACATTTTAACTTTGAATGATCACTAAACGAACTGTTGTAAGTCAAGGACTTACAAATATATGGTTGGGTCCAGAGGTAGTATTCAGCAGGTTCTGGATTACCGGTAGCAGAAATGTTGAGTAGTTCAGAGAACCGGCAAATCCCACCTCTGACTGCCCCCATCCATTCTCTGCCTCCCAAGTCCCAGCTGATTGGCTGGTTCTTCTTTGGTTGCCCTGCACAGAAGTATGGAGCTGGAAAGCAGGTTAGTGGGGTGGGGAGGGAATGGGGATTTTGCAGTAACCTTCCCCTGCCATGCCCACCAAGCCACACCCACAGGACCGGTAGTAAAAATATTTGAATCGCAACACTGGTTGGGTCCATATCATCATCAGGAATCTAACAGAAAAACTCACAGCTTTTCTGTACTGGCTTCTACAGATTGCCTACTTCTGCAGTTCTACCACTGAAAATGCCTTGGATAATCTTTTGTGTCAATTCAATTGCTTTCGTCCCTTGGAAAAATGTTTCATTTAGCTTTTCCCACCTTACTTGATGAAGGAAAACTTAGCTTTCTGCCCTCTCTTTTGAGACACGGTGAAAGACGCTTCTTCTGAACCTATGAAGATTCAGCTTTTAAGAGCGCATCTATATTAAAATGCAGCTAGCAATGTTGATACCTTAGGAGGAGTGCAATCTTGGTTAGGAGAATATAATTTTCTTTCGTTGTTCTCGGAATGTTCCTTGATGGGCTGGTTTAAAAAGGACAAGTGTGTCTGTGTCTGTGTCTGTGTCTGTGTGTCAGTGTGTGCATTTTGCACCAACCGTTGCAAATTTTCCAGACCAAGAGCACTCCCCTTTGACTTAGGGGCTGCTTCCATGCCACACTGTTCGGTGTGCTTTTAAACATACCCAGCCTTATAGATCTTAAATGACTTTCCTGTTCAAACTCTGGGGGAAAGGAAAAGTGTTATAAATAGCAGCAGGGTGCAACATCATTCTTTACCCTACTCAGGAGGCTAAGCAAAAGGGGCAGAGCAATTATGCTATTGAACAAGGGAAGGCATTGCCCACCGGCTTCATTACGATAGGAGAGCTTTATCTGACCCCAGCACACAGATGGTTGGGCCCCTGGTAGACTCCAACGAGAGGCAAGGGTGAGCGCAGGAAAGTCTTTCTCAACCAAGTTCTCCAAACATTCTGAACAACTAGTGAAGCATTCTGGGAAATAAAGACCTATATACTTAGAGGGCATTGTGCGGAATTAGGCTTTCTGGTATATATGTGTCAGAGAGAGAGAGAGAGGGGGGGAGGGAGAGAGAGGGGGAGGGAGAGGGAGAAAGAGAGAGAGATATGGAGAAAGAAAGTGTGGGAGAGAGATGGAGAAAGAGAGAGATATAGAGAGAGCCAGAGATACATACACACAGAGAGAGAAACAGAGACTCAGAGAGAGAGATGGAGAAAGAGGGAGAGAGAGGGGGAGAGAGGGAGGAAGGAGCATAGATAAGCTATAAGCTGCCTGCAGTTGCCTCCAGCATGATGAGCATCGCCCAAGTTTTATAAATAAGAAATTAAATAAGAGCTAAATTCGAATAAAACCCCCTGCAATTCTTCCATTCTCTTGTTAAAATCAACATACTTTAGCAAATGCATTTATTCAAACCGATGTCTTTAAAAGATTTCCCAGTAGAATGCTACCAAATGAAAGAAAGAAACAGGGATGAGAAGGTGGCTTCTTCCCTTTGGCTACTGTCATCCATGTTGATGATATATGGGGATGAAAATAAAACCCAAGCAGAAATTCCTTGCATGGCCGTAAGAAACACAGACAATCAAAGGACAATTTGTTTCAGCAATATGGGTTGGTGAAAGATGACAAACCAGGATTCCGACGAACTTTGTGTTTGAGTTTGGAAACATTTTACATTTGTAATATGGGAAGACTGCAGCCATGGACAGCATCCATTTGTTTATCACATTATGTTCCACAGTGGGGCCTTTCCATTGATTTCTGAGAGAATGCCAAATGTTCCATTTTAGAGAGGGTTTAAGAGAGAAACTGGATCAGTGGTGGGATTCAATTTTTTTTACTATCAGTTCTGTGGGCGTGGCTTGATTGGCATGGCTTGGTGGGCATGGCAAGGGAAGGATACTGCAAAATCCCCATTCCCTCCCCACCCCATTAACCTGCTTTCCAGCTCCGTTCTCCTGTGCAGGGCAACCAAAGAAGACCCAGCTGATCAGCTGGGACTCAATGGGAGGCAGAGAAGAGATGGGATTGGAGGGGCCAGTCAGAGGTGGCATTTGCCAATTCCCCGAACAACTCAAAATTTCCGCTACTGGTTCTCCAGAACTAGTCAGAACCTGCTGAACACCATCTCTGAACTGGATACCAGCTTCATATCTAAAGCTCATACTCTCTCCAAATGCAGTCCCACTTTTAACATGCTGAACAATGATGTGGGTGGCTCCCTAGCTGAGAAAATTTGGACTTTCCTGATTTATGCCATCGTTTAACATCCATGGCCTGGAAAGCAATGAAGTTTCCTTATCTAGTCAGTTGGCATCACAAAATAGGAGTTGAAATCATAGCATTGTAAACCACAGTGCACCCTGCTAGGTGCTTGAAAATATTTGGCAATCAGACAATTGGTTCCACTCTTATGGTTAGGAAGAGTTTTCTTGGCATTCAAGGAAAATTCAATTTTTAAACCATGATTCTGACCCCTTGAGAAGAGGTCTATTCTGATCAGTTGTTCCAAGTAGCTAGGTACTATCAGTAGATGGTTGACAGAAGGTAGGCATTCTGAGAATGACATTCTAGATAGTGTCCTAGAAATAGGGACTCGTAGACACAAATCACTTACTAAGACCACTGCTGATGGTAGGTCTACTTAGCTAAACTAATTGGTAGGAAACTAAATAGGTAATGACTAGCAATGGCATTAGCACTTAGACTTATATACCATTTCACATAGGTTTACTCCTCTCTAAGGAGTTTACTCCATAGGTCTACTCCTCTCTAAGGAGTTTATGGAGTCAGCCTATTGCCCCCAATAATCTGGGTCCCCATTTTACCAACCTCGGAAGGATGGAAGGCTAAGTCAACCTTGAGCAGGGCAGGATCGAATTGTGGGCAGAGTTAGCCTGTAATACTGCATTCTAACCACTGCGCCACCACGACTCCTTCACCAACAAATATCAAACATTAAATCAATGAGAAGAGGAACACTCTTTATATCTGTAACAATCCCATTCCAACATCAAAACATTGTTGTTGGAGTTGTTAAACATTGTAAAATAACAGTTATAAAAATAACACTTCTCCAGTGTTGTAAATTCAATTTATTCTGCACCAAACTGCTCTGCCCCGATTTAAAAATGAAGAGATTGTGGCTATTTCTTGAATGGTTGCCTTATCAAAAGTTCAACACAGACCTCTCCAGCTGGAATATGCAAACTCATAAGCTGGGCACTGTATGGTGTCCAAGTGGACAAATGAGATGCATCTGTTCCACAACTCAGAAATTTGGATTGTAGAACCTCTGAGGAAGGAGACTAAAAGAAGAAGAATGATGATTTTGCAACTCGCTCTAATGTTTTGTGAAATCAATTCCCACAAAAGAAGTGAAGTTTTTTTTTTATCAGGGAGAGGAAGCCACTTATTAAGAATCTCCCTGTTAAGGATGAAGGAAGGAAGGGAAAAAAGGAGGGAAGAAGGGAGAGAGGGAGGGAAGGAGGAAGGGAGGAAAAGAAAAAGAAAAAGAAAAAAGAGGAGGGGAGGGAAGAGGAGGGGAGAGGGGAGGGAAAAGAAGAGAAGGAAAGGAAACAGGAAAGGGAAAGGGAAAGAAAGGAAAGGGAAGGAAAAGAAATATATTTTCTTTCCCCACTGTTTTCTAAAAATCCTGATTGTCATGATTACTACCACTACAAATAGCAAAAAAAAAATGACAATGAAAATATCTACATGAAGCCTGGTTTCATCTTTTCTCAGGAACTTTAGATCAGCAACTATCACAATGCTGACTGAAATGATACCAAAATTTGTACTGAAAAGGAAACAAGTACGAGTCTAATTTTGACACATATGTTTTTAATTTTTCTGTTAAAGAATTCAAGTTTATTTCTCATTGATACTGTTAATCCTCCTCTAGTCCTTGGGGATGCTGCAACGGTTGGGAGTGTGAAAAACAGTTGTAAGTCACTTTTTTCAATGCCGTTGTAACTTTGAACTAAATGAACTCTTGTAAGTCGAGGATTATGGCCAAAGTACAGAAATGGTTTACTGTTGCTTTCTCCTGGATCTATTTAAAAAAGCAAACAAACTCAGGCCATTATGTAAGAGGAGGAGAATTTATCAGGTTTTTATTTATTTTTTTAATTTTTCTTTTCAGCATCCAGCTGAATTTTGTTTAAAATGTTTGATGTTCGATGTTTGGGTCTTTTTTTTGTCTTCTGTTTTTCCTTTTATTTTTCTTTGTTGTTATTGTTGGATGTATGTTTTTTTTCTGCTTTGTATTTTATTCCTATTGTTAAAACATAATCAATACATATACTTTTTTTAAAAAAAAAAATCCTTAGTCTGGTCTAAACCCTTGGCTTTAGAGCTGCGTATCTCATCCTGATTATCTTTCTCAAGATCAAGAAAGAACAGTCAGGGTATCCCGCACACTCTCCAAACCTCCCCCTGTTTTTCTCCCCTCCTGCTCCAACGGAGAATTGCAAAACATCCCACTAGAATCCACAGAGTTAGAAGGCAAACCGCTCGACTTCCAAACACCAGCACCAAATCACACATTGAAAGATAAGGTGCCAGAGGTTTGCAGCTTTGCTTGCTGTAAAAGGCCGCATTGTGCTAAAGCAATAGGAGAATCAAAGGAGGGGGGGAAATCAGCCCAAGCTCTATTTGCTTCTCCCTTTTGCTGTCTCCCATCCTTTTCGCTCCCTGCCTTCTCTGAATTTTGCCAGAATTTTATAACGTAGAGGATGCAAATACAACGTATATCAGAAATAACAAACATTCTGTTTTCCAAAGCCTCTTCCGTGATTTACAAAAAGGTGTGGCTCACTGTGGGAAGATCGTGCGATTTGAAAAGGGTCATTTCATAAATGGATCCTCCAACGCCCCAGCAGCATACAGGTCCACCGTGAGCTCCCCGACCCAATAATGTTTTCAACCTCTTTTGACAAGGCAAAAAAAAAGAGGAAGAAGAGGTTATTGGTGGGTGGAATTTCTTTGGAGGGACGTAATGATGCTGCAACAGAGAAGCAACTGTCTAAGACTCTCCAGGGGGACTTTGACTGGCTCTAACCACGCAGCTGTGAAGAAAAGGAAACCTGAGCAAAGAGAAGAACTTAAGCAACACAGGCGGCTTATTCCCAATGCTGCTTTTGCAACTGGTGCCTAATTCCCAGCATTATTAGCCCATAACGAACCATTTCTGCCTGAATCATCCCTCTGCAGGCCCACACAGATTTCTTTCTTTCTTTCTTTCTTTCTTTCTTTCTTTCTTTCTTTCTTTCTTTCTTTCTTTCTTTCTTTCTTTCTTTCTTTCTTTCTTTCTTTCTTTCTTTCCTTTCTCTCTCTCTCTCTCTCTCTCTCTCTCTTTTTCTTTTTCTTTCTTTCCTTCCTTCCTCTCTCTCTCTCTCTCTCTTCCTTTCTTTCTTGTCTTATAGGAGAGAATTGAAGCCTCTTGAATTCTCTGTCGTTCCCCAACCCGAGATAGCGGTAGCTGCTCAGTTAGCTAGCGAGAATGCTTGGAGAAGCGGTTTTCACGCCAAGCCCAGTGGCTAATCATACAATTGCTGCAGGTTCCCAGGTTGCCTTCTGTACAACTATAACAAAGTGCATGGCATCCCTCTGCCGAAAACAACCTGTCTTTGATTTAATTTAAGTGATATCCATGCAGTTGCTTACCTCTCCTCTATAAATATGCATGGTTGCATTCATACAAATGCTGTGAGAATAAGGGAAAAGAAGAAGAAAGATGCGCTCCTGAAATTAAACAGGAAGAAGTCATTTAATGATATGATATGCTCTCTCTCTCTCTACCTCTATTTCTCTCTCTCTCTCTCTCTCTCTCACACACACACACACATATAAATTGGAGAAGAATAGGTATTCAAATGGAACCAGCCTCAGCTGATTATTATTGGAGGGATAATAAAATTTGAAAGTATAGATTTGCTGTTTTTCATTTCCCCTTAGGGCGGGGAGTCTCTTTGTGAAATAAATTCCTTCATGATGGGGATTTGAAGAAATGATTTTTTTTTTTTTAAAAAAAAAAAGCAAAACAGAGAAAATATGTTGAAGTCTTTTTACAATATAGTAATTACTGCCTGGGGTACATAATGAGAAGTATTTCAGCTTTCCAGCGTGTGGATGTGGGAAAATTTTCAGACACGCTGAAAGTTTGAAAGAAGCAACTGCCTGTCAGCTTACAGCTTCAACGTCTTCAGGTAAAACAGGATGGGTAATTTACGTCATAGGGACTTGTAGGAGAAGTGAGGGGTGAAATGCTGAGGAACATGCTACTGTTTTGCCCCAATTTAATGCATTGCTCTGTGAAGTGATGAAAGATGTGATTGCAAAGTTATTGTTGAATCAACCTTAAGTCCAGCTGGCATCAAATCTGGTATAGATACAACTGCCACCTTGTCTTCACCTCAGGAAGAAAAATCCCTTGGAACAGCATTCTTTATAAAGCAATGCACAAAGCCTTCCGTGGAAAGAAACAAAGTCATTCAAAGTTGGACGGCATCTTTGGGAAATGCACTGGAAGTCCAGAAGCAATCCCTATTCCAGCGTGACGTAAGCAGCACATAAAACTGAGATTTCTCTGCCTATCAATTCTACTGAAATCACCGGGTCAAAACTGAGAGGCATTCCAATTGCTTTACGGTACAATCTTGCACGCGGCTACTTTGAAATAACCCTCAACGGTTTCAACTCCCTGACTCCTTTTCGAATAGGCGAGTTATAAGATTGCAGCTCTAATATTCTTCCCCCCCCCCGCCTCTGTCTTCAACCAGATAACTACTAAGGTGCTGATGAAGGATCTTTTTAAAAATGTGATATTTCCATGGCCTTCATAAGAACTGTTAATAGCGCACTGGAAGGTTCGAGGTGCCACTCTTAATTTGCATATTTTGACTTGTGCAGAAAGGGAAGAAACAGATCCTTCAAGGTCAGTTTTCTACTGAGAAACAGTTCTATTAAAAACCTACCCCTGCTTGGCCTGCTTACTTTTTCACTCCTAGGGGGAACAGTGGAAACCTTCATACCAATGAATGCAGCTTTCGCTGATCATTGACCAAAATAAAGGACAGTCCTATTGTACTGCGGTAAACTTAGAATTAGACGCTTAGAATAAGTATATCTGATGGAAAACAGAAACATATTTAACACCCTATTTTTTAAAAAGGTAAAGGTTCCCCTTGCACATACGTGCTAGTCGTTTCTGGCTCCAGGGGGTGGTGCTCATCTCCGTTACAAAGCCAAAGAGCCAGCACTGTCTGAAGACGTCTCTGTGATCATGTAACCAGCATGACTAAATGCCAAAGGCGCATGGTACGCTGTTACCCTTCCCACCAAAGTGGCCCCTATTTTTCTACTTGCATTTTTACATGCTTTTGAACTGCTAGGTTGGCAGAAGCTGGGACAAGTAATGGGAGCTCACTTTGTTTCGCGGCACTAGGGATTCGAACCACCGAATTGCCAACCTTTCTCATTGACCAGCTCAGCGTCTTAGCCACTGAGCCACCATGTCCCTCTTTAACACCCTATAGGATGTCCCAATTTATAAGGCAGTATGACAGATGAGCCAGTTGAAAATTATGTGTATTTCAGGAGTAAAACGGTTGCATTGTTGCTGTAAAAACACTGGTTCTCAAAATACAGGTAGACCTCGCCTTACAACAATTCACTTAGTGACTGTTTGAAGTTACCACAGCACTGAAAAAGTAACTTATGACCATTTATCACACTTTTGACTTTTGCAGCATCCCCATGGTCACATGATCAAAATTCGGATGCTTGACAACTGACTCACATTTATGATGGTTGCAGCATTCCTTTTGTGACCTTCTGACAAGCAAAGTCAATGGGGAAGCCAGATTCACTTAACAACCAAGTTACTAACTTATTAACTGCAGAGATTCACTTAACAAATGTGGCAAGAAAAGTCATAAAATGGGGCAAAACTCACTTAACAAATGTCTCACTTAGCAACATAAAATTTGGGCTCAATTGTGATTATAAGCTGAGGACTTATATACTTATATAATGCTGTATTTCCTATGTGTTTCCACTTTGAAGCTCACAATCCCAATCCATTAGTTTAAAACAACAGATGCTTACTTCATATGCACAACCAAGATGGTCTCAAAGATATGACCAATCAACAGCTCATGGACCAGTGACTCTTACTCATAACTTCCATAGAAGAAGGCTGCTCAGAAGTCCTAGCTCCAATTCTTTTGGTCTGTCCCTACTCCTGCCCATCCTTGTGTCAGTAGAAAATGACACCACCTTGAAATTAGCTATTGCTGATCCCTGTTCTATCACTGTCTCCTTTTTGAGTACTGCAATCCTCTGACTTCCTTCCAAGGTGATGAGTGGCCAAAGCTCAGAGGTTTTGGACACCTTAGACATGGCTGGGATAAGGAGAAAACATCAACCTTAAAAATAACTTAATTCTGCCTCACTCATGAGCTGAGGATCAGATGAAGCCAAAATCATGGACAGAGAGCAGGAAACAAAGGTATGGCCAGACATACTTCACTATGGATAAGGGACATTTATAAGACCAATGCTGGTCCTGGAGGAAAGCTAATAAGGAACTGAAAGTTTTCTAAAACAGAGGAATTTGTGAGTAAGGTGGGGGGAAGGATGCTGAGAACCAAATCAAGTATTAGAATGCATACAGAGGGAATTGTATTTTTCTTATTTCAGGAAAAGACACACCTGTTTTAAAGAACTGCAGAAGGGTACTGCATTTGAACCCCATGAGTTCTGAAGTAATGCATCTTTTTTGGAAATGAATACCGTCAGGGATGGGTTTCAAAAAAAAAATTCCTACTGGTTCGGAGAGAGCGCTTTGCGCACAGAGCTCAAAGACTGCCCTCTGTATCAATGCTGGTGAGCTGTTCAGGTGCGCCTAACATGTGCACATGACTAACACGTGCTTTGGGCATGCGTGTGCAGGACTCAGAGACTGCCCTCTGTATGAAAATTGGTGAGTTGGGGTGTTTTTAGCTCAGCTGAGGCGCGGCAATCTGCTCTACCATGCAAATCAGCTGGGCTAAAAAAACAAGGGAATATAGGAGAGGCAAGAGTGGGGGTGGGTGGGTGGAGCCAGCCACAAGTGGTATTTGTCGGTTCTCTGAGCCAGTCAAATTTTTTGCTACCGGATCGCGAGAACCGGTCTGAACCGGCTGAATACCATCTCTGAATACAATCAATTAGCAGTTATCACCTCTAGTCAAATGTCATTACTATACTATAGTGGGTAAAGAGCCAAGAACCTTCAAAATATAGAGGCAGCCCTTGTGTTCTTTTCTGGTGTGCTCATTTTTCTCCTTCTTTCTCTCTTCTGTGATATTCTGGAGATGATTTTGCTGCTACCAAAGAAGCAAAAGCTGGCATCTGAGTAGCTCCTACAGTCGCTGGTTGGGTTGGGTTGGATTGGAAGGGAGAGGGGGGAAAAAAGCATCAATTCTCCTTCCTTTAGTCTAACTGCAGACATTTATCTTCTGAGCACTATTGGTAATGAAATAAGATTAACAGTGGTAAAGCTGAATGCTTTAAATTAGCAAAAGTGAACGTCAGGTTCAGAGGTTGGCCATTTTGTTTGGACTAGGTTCTGTCACCATCCACTCTCATTTTACAAGAGGGACTCTGTTTTAAAGCATATTGGTTGTGCCAAATTTGATTTTTAAAAGGATGTTTAATTAACGCTCTCCTCCTCCCCTCCCCCCCACCAAATGATTCCTTTCCTGAATTTCCATTTTATAAGCTGCTGTGAAAGGAAAGCCAATGGCTAGAGAGGAAAGGAAAGGAAAAGGAAAGCCAATGGCTAGAGAGAATCAGTACATTAAAAATTGTAAGATGTGCAGTATAAACTGGGATTATAAAGTCGGGTGAGGAACGCCTTTTGGGCACAGGGGAAAAAAAAACACCCTAAGTGTGCTGAGTTTTGAATCTTTTCAAATGATATCAATAGTCTGTCTTTGAGTTATAGTTATTCAAAAGGGTTGAAGAAACACATTTTGAAAATAAAATGGATGTTCTTTCATGGTTACTATTTTCCTTCCCTGCATGACAACATTGCTATGGGGCTCACTCGTTCTACAATGTGAAAACAGAAATCCTAGTCTATTGATTGGGAAAATATGTTATCTCTAAAAGGAGACACTTTGGGTTTTTTCAAGAGAGAGAGAATGCAAAACTAACAAAAGCTAAAAGAAAACATGCTTGTGCGTGTAATGAATTCTTTTATGGAGAAAGCTACACTTCAAGTTCATTACTGTGGCCTTTTTCAATGGAAATTTGCCTGGAGCCCTTTCAAGGGAAAAAAAACGAAATACTAAACAGAGCTTTTTATAGCAGACTTAAAAGAAACTGTAATGTGCAGGTATAAAGTGAGCGATCAGTTTGAAGGAGAAATGTACATTCCCTCCCCTCAGCTCAAGTTCTTGTTAGCATACACCATTATTATCTTTTCAGGGAATGTCAGAGCCTTTTCCGATAAATTCTCAGTTTTCATACATTTGGGAAGTGTATTTACAAGGATTTCAACAGCATCACGACAGCTGGTGAAAAAATAAGTTACTTTCTTCAAAGCTAAAAGATTTGGTAGGGTATGTGCATATGTGTGTGTATGTGTGAGCTGGGGTTCTTCAGCTGCAAAAGCTAGTGGCCTAAATATATCTCTGCTACACTCTGGGGCTTAATGAAAAAATAAATATATGCAATGCTTTAAGTAAATATGTACCCAGAACCAAGGGCTTTGAAATGGAAGTGTGCAGTGGGAACTCACAAACCTATTTCTATACAGATAATCCCGTAATGTCAACTGAAGCTGAATCCCAGAGCTAGGAGGATGCCTCCAACTATGCTTATGGTTGAAGACTAATGGTTAGAGTTGAACAGACATTTTAGGGTCCCAGGGCCACATCCGGCCCTTTGGCTGGGGTCTATGATAATTTGTTGCAGCCAACTCGCCACAGCCAACAGACTTTGGGCAGGGATGGGATTCTACTAGTTCGGACCTGTTCTATAGAATTAGTTGTTACAGTTTGGAGAACTGGCAAATCGTGCCCCTGGCTGCCCCCTCCCCTCTCGGCTGTCCCCTCCCTTCTGCACCCAGTCAGTCCTTATAGCGAATGTGGAATATTGCGCACATGCCCGACATCGCTGACTGCATTCTCCCCCCACCCAGTCACTCCTTAAGGTATTTCTTTTTTTTTTTGTTTCCTCCCTACGATCAGCTGTTCCGAGAATCAGCTGTGCCGGGATCCCCCTTGCTGTCTTACTGCTTCACCCAGGAAGCTTCCCTGAGGCCCAGGAAGCAAAAAGGACTGTGTGTGTGTGTGTGTGTGTGTGATGATGATGATGTGCCTCCCCTTGCTCCATTTTTTTGTCTTCCTGGGCCTCAGGAAAGTCTCCTGGGAACAAAAATGCCCCCCCCCCGGAGGCTTCCCTGAGGCCCAAAAATGGAGCGTGAGTGGGGCGTGTGCTGCAAAAGAGAAGCCATGTCCACCATGACTACATGGCCATACTTGCCTATCCACGCCCACTTAGCCATGCCCACAGAACCGGTTGTTAAAAATTTTGAATCCCACCCGACTTTGGAACAATTCACTATGGCCAACTCGCTATGGGCAAGAATTACACTATTACCAAAGAAATGGTGGACTTGAATCTGGATCTCTCTAGACAGGGTCCCCCCATTAGCTGTGGCAGCTCACTAGATGTTTTAGGAATTGACTTTTTTCTTTCTATCCTGCTCGTAGGATTATGTGGAGAAGGAGTGGGAGTAAAGAGTGCATTTATTTTGCCTTGAGACAGACGGACAGATAGACAGATGGAAAGATGGGGGGAGAGACATCTAGGATTCATCTACTCCAAATATTAAAACATTCAAGGTGACTTTGGCTTTAAATCTCTATTTATATCTTCCTTCTGAAGTATTTCAAGTTTCCTGTTTCACGTATATGGTGGGAAAAGAAGGCAAAAATGAAGTTGTGGGGCAAAGTATGGGTCTTAACCAGTGGAGGTCAACTAATACCCATGGATCTACACAATGTGAATTCCAGGAGATCGGTCCCAAAATCTACTTGCTCTTTCTAGTTTAGGAGGAGGACATGTTGTGAGTGAAGGTTCACGACTGTGTGTTTCCTGATTATTATTTATATTATGGGTGGGTTTATTTATCCTTTTTGAGGAGGGTTGCTTTCTTTGTTAGGCTGATTTTGGTGGGCAACCCCCCAGAACCTTCAAAAATGGACGATATACAAATCAGGTCTACCAGTAAGCATGTGAATATAGAAATAAATGCTCAGCGTGGAAACCATCTGAAGTTACTTGCTAGATGTCTGAAAATCCTTCCACTCCTATTTTGGTGACCCCCCAACATCTTCTTGTGCTGTCCACAATGTACTTCTCCAGCCTCTCTTACTTCCTGCCAGCTGACGTCCTTACCCCTTGAAGATTAATTTATTACTGTTTCACCCTTTACAACAGTGAACCTGCTTACTAGACAAAGACATCCTCTTTCAGACCCACACAGGGTTTGGTTTTGTTTTAACATGAGAGAGAGAGTGGGGGGAAGAGGAAAAAAGAGGAAGAGGCAGAAAGGAAGAGAGAGAGAGAGAGAGAGAAAAGAAGAGAGAGAGAAAGAAAGAGAGAGAGAGAGGGAGACAAAGGAAGAGAGAGAGGAAGAGAGGGGGGAAGAGGAAAGAAGAGAAAGTGATATGAAAAGAAAGATAAAGAATGGAAGAGACAGAAAAGAAGAGAGAGAGGAAGAGAGAGAAAGGAAGAGAGAGGGGGAAGAAGAAGAGAGAGAAAAGAAGAGAGAGAGAAAGAAAGGAAGAGGGGGGGAAGGGAGGGAGGGAGGGAGAATATGAAGCAGTTATAAAACCTTGGACACAGATTGCTGGCCATGCTTAACCGCAGCTTAATAACAAACCAAGCAAAGTGGAAAGCTTATATGCTGGTATTGCACTGTGAAGTTTTATATTTGCCTTTCAGGGACACTTTTTTTTTTAAAAAAAGGACACAATAATGGCTGGAGGGAAGTAAGATACCAATAAGCCATAATCAATTTCACTCTTTATCGCGTTGTCTAACAACAATGTAGAATATCTATTTTACCAGACCAAGCATGGTATCATTCAATTTTTTATTTTTTTTAAAAAAATGAGCAAGGTTTCTATATCTAACGTCTCCACGGAAAACCTATCAGGTCAGAAATAATCAACCTTCTAACCTTCATGCTCTGGGGAGAGTCACCAGTGAGCTATAGATAGCAAAGAAGGTAAAATTCTTAGCAGCCGAGTTCCAATGACAGAGTGTCAAGTGAACAAGCAGCCTTTTTCTTCTCAAGATGGATAAAATGTATGTGAAAGCAACCCATTACTATTGCTATTACAAATTCCAACTTGGCCCAGAGACTGCAGGAATGGGATCAGAGCAAGAATGATGGGTTAAGACTTTAAGATTCTTCTTCACCATCTTGGAATGCTTAGGAGTAAGATGACAACATCTACTACTCTAAAGAAGATTCCTGAGCCAGGAAATTTGGCGCTGGGGACAGTGATGTCAAAATGAGAGAAGCAATTGGATGATCATAGCCCCTTGCCCTTTTTGTGCATATGGGATCCTAGCAGCAGTTATTATATGTAGAATGATATATCTATCGGTTTTACTATGTTTTCCTTTTATTATGCCCAATAAAAATAGTTCTGGTTGAAATTCAATTTTTTGTTTTATTATTTCTTCCAGCCAAATTTGAATCTTATTCTAACGTTTTCTGACTTCTGGGCAGGTCTACCACATATGAAAGTATGTACCCCTTTCTTTCTTGCATTTCCAGCATTCCGGATTTTGATTTACAAACATTTTTGCCGGCTAAGGGGGGTGGGGGTGGTAGATGCCCCTTGGCCTTTGTATGTGTGCAGTGCAAGCAATACATGTTAAAAAAAAAAAGGTGGGGTATTTTGATGTATTTCTGTCCTTGAACTGTCCAATCTTTGATTCCACAAGCTCCCAACGTCTTTGCATTGCTAGGATTCATACATTTCTGTCTCCCACTTCAATACTTTGTGGGTAAAAACTAGAAAGCACAGAAACAAAAGATTTGGACAAGCTAACAGTTAGTAGTCTGCTTTCTCTAACATCTCACATAACTTTAGAATTTGTTGAAGTCATTTGTTGATGATGGCCCTGAGTGTTAATGATGTCAAGAAGGTATTAGAAGAGAAGATCATGCCTTTAGCAACTCATTTGCCCAAGATTTGATTTCATATTTGGTTGGAAGTAATGTAAGTTTTTGGATGAGGGGAGAGGATAGGAAAAGATAATACATTTGGTGAAAAAGATGCAACTTTTCTATATTAGAAACTATTAAGATACTTCAAAAGTATATATTTCCAAAAGTCACTGAAGGGAAGAATCAGAGAAGGAAAGTTGTGGCGTCTATTAGCAAATCTGTATAGCTGAGAACCTTTTCTCTAAATGTGCTGTATTCCTTTTAATTTCCCAGAGTCCTGGACTAAAGTCTTCTGAACTGATGGTATTCATGTTTCCATAGTTTTATCACAAAGGAGAAGAAGGAATTTCCATTGCTGGAAAACTGCCCAGTTCAGTTCAAGAGATGAACTCACAAACACAGCATAGTTTACATGGTGTCAATGTTCTTCATGATAAAAAGAGAGGGAAGGAGAGGGAGAGAGGGGGAGGGAGGGAGGGAGAATATGCAATAGAGGGCTCAAAGGAAGTCCACTCAGCTCATTCATTCTTCTAGCAGAAAAACAAAATTAGATTGGAATATGAATATGAGTTACAGTAAGTATTTGCTTAGTAGAAAGAAAAATGAAATTATCTACATGATCTCACAACAACCACCCACTTCTCACTGGCATGTGGATCTTTACTTTAGGCACTCTTATCTTCTGAAAATCTAATAGTACTAATAATGGTGATAGTAGAAGTAATAGTAGTAGTAATGGAATATTCACTGCTGTGCAAATATGAAAAGATATTACTAAAAAAGTCAGCAACAGAAGAAGGATTCATAAACAAAAGGATTTTCAGGACTGAAGAATGAGACTAAATTGCCAGTGTTGGTCTGATTTTCCCACCATGCTATGGTCTCCTTTCCTTCACACTGTTCTACTGAATATCACAAGTGTCTTGGTTGACCAAGCACAGAAGCCACAAGCCATGGTTTACAGACCATATAAGTTTACCTAACAAGCTAAGCTTTTAAATAGGCAAACGGCAAAGCATCAGGGAGCACTTTATGATAGCCCTACCTTGACCTCTTGGCTTGACCTGCTGTTGTGGCCCGCCGGAGGCTGACAGAGCTGGCAGCACAGTCGGACAGCAGTGAGGACCTGGGCCAGTCTTGGAGGCTGAGGAGGGCTCGGATGAGGGCTCTGCATCGGAGGCAGGGATGGGGCTAGGGCAGGCTGGCAGTCATCAGCTGCCTTCAGACTCAGACAGCAGTGAGGCGGGGGAGTTTCTGGAACTGGTTCCCAGCCGGCGCATGCACAGGGTTACCAGAAGACAAGAGCAATTAAGAAAGCAGGGTCAACTCAGGAGAAAGGCCACACCTCGGAGATGACCGGCTCCTCCCATGGGACATAAAAGAGGAGCAAATAGGATGTGAGCTTTTGCAGAAAGCAATTAGTTTGTCTGGTCGATTCAAGCTTTGAAAAGTTCTGTTTGACTCTGTGTCGAGTTTGGTCTTGCCCTGCATTTGGCAATTAGTTCTCTGGCAGCATTCCAAGTGCGATAAGGTGGGTGTTTATAAACATCCCCCTGCAGGCTGTGAATGAACGTAATTCACAGCCATGGAAATAAAAGATTTTGCTGGGACTAAGACTGTGTTTTATGCTTTCTAAGGAAGCCTAGGTCAGAACACCTGCCCGACTAATAAGTCTTAGACTATGTATTTATATGCCACCCAGAGTTCCTTTTCAGAGCGAGATGGGCAGCATATAAATTTAATAAATAAATAGACAAACAAACCCTATTTATGTCCTCGTGGACCTTAATCTTTTTCTCCAGAAGATATCCCTACTCTGTCTGAAGTCACGTTATCAGATACTCAGGGTATCAGTTTCCCCGGGGTTCAGCCTGATCCCCGACTCTGACATATTTTGCACCTCAAGGTGGCTCTATCAATTCCCCCTGCACCCTCTCTACACCAGCAAGGGTCTGCATCTCTATTGCACATGCGAGTTTTCAAAGCTCTTCACGTACCTTTCTGCAGTAATCCTTCAAACAACCCTGTATAATAGATGAGTAATATTATCTCTGTGTTACAGACACAGTAGGGGGAGAAAAAGCTGGAGATGAGAGGAAAGAGCTTGCCTAAGGCAACTAAGTGAGTTCACAGCAGGGACAAGATTTGAATGTGGGGTCCCAGAACTCAGCCATTTAGCAAGAATACTATTCTACTTCTCCGTTGCCAGGTATTTTGCAAAAATAAATAAATAAATGTTATTCTTCATCAAGCTTTATTTGAACGCAACTCCTTGGCTTAAGGTCCAAGGAGTTGCATTCTGCTTTTTATCTGGGAGTAATGATAAAATCATCACCAGGATATACAACTATGTAAATTACAGTATTTTCATAGCAACCTTTAATAAGTACTAAGCAGTTCAATCACATCTCTTTACTGCGCAGAAAATGCCAGTTCTTAAAGCAGTCATCTCATTTCTCCAAACCATTAATCACTCAAACTGTGACAAATATTTAGCTCAGGTCTATTTCATTTGTGCCTGTGTTTTTTTTTTTACACAATACATTTTTGCAATTAGTGCCTTGTCTGAAGAATCAAATAAAGATAGGTAGGTAGGTAGGTAGGTAGGTAGGTAGATAGATAGATAGATAGATAGATAGATAGATAGATAGATAGATAATAAATAGATAGAAACACAGACAGACAGATGGATAGGTAGGTAACTAGGTAGGTTGGTGGTAGGTAAGTAGTTAGGTAGGAAGGTGGATGGATGGATGGATATTAGAAGTATAGTATCTCAAAAAGATTACTGATTCATTCCTTTGCGTAACCTCTCAGCTAAAAGACTTAAGAGAAAGAAAGGCACAAAAGTTGGTTGCAAATGTGCATTTCCGGAACAAGGAAAGAAAATTCTTCCATCCATTTAGAAGCCATTTAAAAGCAAGAAACAAAGCTGCTAACCCATTATGACAAAATGGTTTCTTCTAGGATTTGGGAGTTAGGAAACACAGAAAGAATGCTAAGAAACAGTCCTCAAGTCATTTAACTAATGCTACAAGAATTCAGTCCAAAACTAGAATAGAGAACTCCGGTGGAGAATTCAAAGATCAGCAGGCAATGAAGAGCAGAGAAGAAATAAATACCGAGCTGAGAGTACAGAAGTGTCAAGAACAGGCAACCAGAATGCAACCCAGAAGAAGCAGGCTAAGGTTTCCTATGAACAAAAGGTTTCATAGGCCTATCTTTAGGAACAGAAACACACTACCAATAAAATACCCACCAGTCCATATTTGTAGAAGATAATCCCACCAAGATGCCTTATGAAAAACAGAGTTGTTGGAAGAGGTCAACTAAGTGAAGGTTAGCTAACTTGCTTTCATAGGAGAAAACCACCAACTATACAGTGCTTGGTTGCATGGTTTATTGGTATTATTTGTGTCAAACTATGTCATCTGGGTTATAATGCAGCTTAATCCTGTGTGCCCTGATGCCTTTTCAAATGATGAAAAGCTGACAGTTTTGTACAGCTTTATATAATTACACAAATGATGTAAAGTTGATGCTTAGGCAAATAACCTAAATGAATGCAAAAGAAATGAATTACATAAATGAGAATTTGATCGTTAAATTTTAACAAACAGCCCTTTGCCCCCATGATCAAAAGGCCAGGATTAAATCAAGGTGTTGCTTTAATATTCCAGGTTGAAGCATCCCTGATGGGAGGAAATAAGTCATATTTATGCTGCTTTGGAAAGGCATCATAGAAATTTAACAACATTTTAAAACACAAAGAAAACGTCATTTAATAAAAAGGGAATATTGAGAGATAAAGAAACACTGGAACTGTCAGAGAAAGAACCACATTTTTCAGTGGATTATCAATCCCAAAACTGCCTCTGATTAGGATTTGGATTGGGAGGAAACTACCTGAGAATTGTAGTGGTGTGGTCTACAATGGGAACCTGGGAAAAACATCCCAGAAGAAGTGAGTAATGTTCTTGAATGCTTCTTATAAAGCTGCTTAGAGGCAGATATCAAGAGTTATGTTTGAGTCAAGATAATATTTATTAGTGCACACATGAATTGGAGTAAGATGGAACTGGGAGAGGGAATCGAAGTAGGTAGGTAACTAATTTGCAATTGGGAAAGCTTCATTGTATTAGATGCAGGGGTGGGATGCAAATATTTTTACTACCAGTTCTGTGGGCATGGCTAGGTGGGCGTGGTCATCTGACTGGGTGGGTGTTTTCTTCTTCTTCTTCTTCTTCTTCTTCTTCTTCTTCTTCTTCTTCTTCTTCTTCTTCTTCTTCTTCTTCTTCTTCTTCTTCTTCTTCTTCTTCTTCTTCTTCCTCCTCCTCCTCCTCCTCCTCCTCCTCCTCCTCCTCCTCCCCCTCCCCGCGCTCCATTTTTTTGCCTCCTGGGAAAAACAGTAAGACAGCAAGGGGGATTCCGGCACAGCTGATCATCAGAACAGCTGATCGTTGGGAGAAAAAGAAAAAAAAAACCAGTTCAGTCGAATGGTAACATTTTTTACTACCGGTTCACTTGAACTGGGCCAAACCGGTAGAATACCACCACTGCTAAGATGGTGTCATAGAAGATACATCTTTGACAGAATCCTTCTTCCATTGAAAGCAAAAGTCCATAAACTCAAAAATTTAGGCAATGTCACTTAAAAATGATTTCACTGGGTCAGGCCTTTCCACAGTCCTACAAAACAAAAACAATTAACCAAAAGGCACTGCTTTCCTAAAAAGTATGCCCAAACAGCAGTTTCTTGTAAGGAAGTATGGAATTCCATCCATCTCCTTGCGAACCAATCACTTCATGATCCTTTCATTCTATGAAACTCTGTGGCTATGCTATTTGTGAACATAAAGCAGCTTAGGGAGACCAGGAGGGCACAACATTCTTTGTCCTCTATGCAACATTTATGATACAGGATC
Organism: Notechis scutatus; assembly: GCF_049901735.1. NCBI lineage: Eukaryota > Metazoa > Chordata > Lepidosauria > Squamata > Elapidae > Notechis > Notechis scutatus. The sequence continues at coordinate 15,184,516 of NC_142017.1, read as the reverse complement.
ATGATCATCTACAATCCCAAGAAAGGACAATAAAATGTGATCATATTTCTATAAAGCACTAAATCATTTATAAATAGGGGAAGGGTTATGGTTGCTGAAACGATTTTAATGTGAGATATTTCTCCTGCATGTAATGGCCTAAATGTTCACCTTCTGAGACATGTATGTATGAATGTGTGTATGTATGTATGTATGTATGTATACACACACACACACACACACACACACACACTACTGAATTGTACCAAGTTCTTACCTAAAAATTCAAAATGCCCACAATTAATCACATGATAATGCCATAATTTATACTGGACCAGGAGACTAGATACATTTCTAAGATAGGGGCATAAGGATGGATGTGAGTAATGTGCCCAATGATAGAGAATTTTGGAGCTTAAGCAGGTATCGGATGGAACAGAAAGAATTATTTAAAAGTTACAAATTCCAGGTAAATTGGAATTTGTGCCTTAGTTATATTAACTGCTGCTTCATATCTGAATCTAGTATTACATTCTGAGGACCAAACCCTTGTGAAATTCAGATATTTGATTTTTACAGGCCGTTTGATCAAATCTCTGAACCAAGTCAACTTTCCAAATCAGATTGATTGTTCAGATGGAACTGTCAAATTGAACGTCTCCAAATTGTTTAGCAGCTCAGAACACAACCCCTAGGGTTTTTATTTTTTTATTTTTTTGAGAAGCCAAATACATTTCAGAACCAAGCCAAACTTTGGGTATTTAGAAGGAGAGCCGACTCATGTACAACTGCTAAAAGGGTGTATGATGACTCACAGAGGCCAAGTGTGTGTGGCTGGGTGGTCACAGCCATCTGATTGCAGCCAGGTGGGCGTGGCTGGATCAGCATGGCCAGGTCAGCGTGGAGAACTAGGTGTACATTGGCCACACATCCAGTTGGCTGTGTGGAGCAGGCCACGCCCACCCAGCAACCCCAAGTCATCTGGGCCGAGTGGGGTGCACCTAGTTCTCCGCGCTGACCTGGCCAGGCCAACTCAGCCAAGCCCACCTGTCTGCAATCAGATGTCCACACCCAGCCATCCATAGCCACCTGGCCCCGTGAGTCTTCCCATTCCACCACTGAAAGGATAAAAGTTGAAGCTGTATCGAAGGTTACTTATATTTAATGAAGCACTGCAGACTTGCTGTGTGGCCTCCTGGAATCAGTGGCCAGCAGGTATTTAGCGACCTTCCTCTCATTAGTGACCTTCCTCTCATAGCACAGAACACTGTGCTATTTTAAAAAAAAAACCTCAGTCTGTTTTGGGATGATTTTATGGCACTCCGTTTTAATAATGGTTTAACTGCTGCTGCTATTTTAATGCTGCTTAGTGCTGTGGTTTGCTGTTTTATAGCTTGTGCTCTTCTACTGTTATTTAATCAAAAGCTTTCTAAATAGCTCTGGAAAGGTAAGCATCCTAAAATGGAGAACACCACTCATTTAATGCTTGGATTTGCCCGGCGTGTTGAAAATCAGGTTCTAAACATGGGAAAGGGCCAAGGGAAAGAGGGGTGAGTCTTAGAAGCATCTGAAAGGATGAAGGTACCCAGTTTCCCTTTATAAAAGTAAAGGTTCCCCTTGCACATACATGCTAGTCATTTCCAGCTCTAGGGAGTGGTGCTCATCTCCGTTACAAAGCCAAAGAGCCAGTGCTGTCTGAAGACATCTCCGTGGTCATGTGGCCAGCATGACCAAACACTGAAGGCACACAGGACATTGTTACCTTCCCTCCAAAGTGGTCCTTATTTTTCTACTTGCATTTTTACATGCTTTTAAACTGCTAGGTTGGCAGAAACTGGGCAAGTAACGGGAGCTCACTCCGTTACACGGCGCTAGGGATTCGAACCGCCAAACTTCCAACTTTTCTGATCGACAAGCTCAGCGTCCCTTGATAACTCACCAAAATAAAGGCTCTGTTTCTGAAGGCTGTGGAAGAGATGCTGGTAAGGTATGTTTTGGGCAGGTTTTTTTTTTTTTTGAACAAATTTTATTAATTTTTAAAGACATACAAAACATAAATACACAAAAACACAAAACATAAAAACATAAAAAATCTCTTTTCTGAAAGTTGCTTGGTCCCGGCTTAAAACTCTTGGTACAGACACAAATTCAAATTCATATTCATTTTACATACCATTTCATATCTTTTTAACATTTTCAATTTTCTATATAGCTTCTCCTCTCTTTTAAATTCTCTCAATTTTATTTTATTTATCTCCTCTCAATTCAAATCATAATATTTATTATTCTTTGTCTGTTCTATTTCCAGCTATCCATTTATCTTTCTTCTTTGAAAAAAAAAACTTCTCCTATACACTAAATGGAGTATGATGCCTTTATCTCTTTCCCCTATCTTTATAATACTTAATATAAAACACATAACTTTCATTGGGATTCTGTCTGGTACATTCTAAAATTATACTATATTATCAAAACCAATACAAATCTATTCATTAATATTGATATTCATTTATATCTTTAACATTTAACACATTACTTTTCAGTTAAATCACATACTTTTATGGGAGCACCTATTTTCCATAGTTTTTTGCATTTTTTTCTTAAAGAATGTTGTATTTCTTCCATGGTGGGAATCTAGAGTTATTTCCCCCCCCCCCCCCAAGAAACTGGGAATGGATACCTGTCAGAACGGACATCAATCAAAGATGTAACTAAACTGAAACATTTCATATTTCCCCAACAATTTATGCTCAGCTTGATTTATGAACTGGCTTAATTCATTGGGGGGGGGGGGGGCAATGCGCTGAGCCTAATTATCAGCATTTGCAGCCTGCTTTGGTTTTATAGATCAAATAAAAGCACAGAGGCTTACAGCAATGGGAGATTCTGTGCGCATGGCATGTGATGCACAGTGTTGACGCTATGAAATATGTCTCCTTCTTTGACACTCCTGTAATAGTGATGCTCTTCAGTTTCCTTGTATCCACGGGGTTTATGGTCCATAAAGTTTAATAACAAATTTAACAGCTGAACAGTGAACACGCCGTGGTAAGAGGTGGTTTGTCATATATAAAAACAGGACCTGGGAAGCAGCAGAGACCAGCCTGTTTTCATCCTTGTTCATAGAAAGATAGCATGAGAAAAGGTCACACTTAAGACCAGTGAACAATTTCAAACTATTAAACAAGCAGAGAGCAGGGACACCTTTGTGTTAAACCACTGGATCTTTGACCAGGCATGGTGGGGACGGACAAAATTTTAGCTAGTAGTGCTGGCAGAAGGCAGAGGCCACTGCAGATTCTGAGCAGAGGAACTAGTATTTTAGGAAGGGAAAATACTTTAGGAAGGGAAGGAAAGGAAAACTTATCTCAAAGTTTCGGCCATTTTCCCACCCTGTCTGGTTGGCTGATTTTTGTTTTGTTTTGTTTATTTAGAGTCTGGAAAAATCATTATTTCTGCAAACTGGAATGCATCTTTACACCTGTATAGAATGTCTGCTTATACCTGTATCTGAGCTTTCTGTGTATCCAGCTTCATTTAACACGACAAACTTATAACTACAGAGTAATTTTAGAGGCATTTCTAAATAAAAAAAGCATTGGAAATAAAGGGTGGAATTATTGCAGAGGAAGATTTTGGCCAGCTGACCAACTGAAGTTATAAGTCACTCTATTTGGGGATATAGTGACTGAGAAATTAAAGGGAAAACTATGGAAGGTTTTACAATAAGAATGAAAAGCTTGTACAGGAGATGAGCATAGTCAGAGAAGAACCTAAAAAGGCCATAATGTCAGTGTTCCAACTAACAAACTCCAACTAACTAACTCCAACTCCTACTAGTTGGATAATTTTGGATGGTTGTGAACATATGAAGTTAGGATAAGATAAGACTAAATATACACTGTTCTGTCTTTGGCCTGGAAGACCTTTCAATATTAATATGATTTTTCCTTGTCTTCTGAATCTAAAAACAACCATTATCATATTATTCCCAAGGAAGTCCAAGTTCAGTTTAAATTATAATGCAGTCCTGAATGTATGAATCTGAAGATAAAGGTCGGACACATGTAGGGTTACCAGATATCTGAACAGACAAAGGAGGTCATGGACAATTGGAAAGGAGGACAAATTGGAACTGGGGGATAAGAAGGAGGACGCAGTACATGTTTAATTTTCATGGCATCTGTAACAAAAATTACAGCAGAAAAGCAGCAGAAAAAAAACCTATAAGTGTATGTAATTACCTTTTCCAACTTCAGAAAGACTGTAGCATTTTCACAACAAACTTATTGTAAAGAACATACTCTAGTGATCATCTAGAATCAATGAAGATGTTTTCACCGTAAAATTTCACCGTAAAAAGATATGATGAGTCACGTGATGTACAGTGATCATAGTTTTGAAGGAGGTGGACTGAAGCTGATTGCTGAAATAAGGAAATGTAAATGATATAAATGTAAGCTGTCAAGTCTGTCAACGGAGGAGGAAAAGAAAGAGGTAATTAATGTGCAAGGTCACAGTACCCGAAAGTTTGAATGACAACTGTTGTGAAAACAGTCCAGAAACAATAGCAAAATAAGATACTCAAAAGGCTGGACAATATTTTATGTTAGGCCTATGCTTGCTGGATGGAGGACAAGTAGACAAAACTGGAAGAGAAACAGAGGTGTCTTCCTGTGACTGCATATCTGATAACCCTAGACAGACGTGGTTTGCTGAAATAACTGAAAAGGTCATCTTACATAAGAGAAAAGTAAAGTCCTACACTTAGGCAAGAAAAACCAAAACTACACCTATAGATTGGGTGAAACCAGGCTCAATAGCAGTAACTGTGAGAGGGATCTTGGAGTCTTAGTGGACAACCAGCTAAATATGAGCCAGCCATGTGCAGCGGCAGCCAAAAAAGCTAATGCAACCCTAAGTTATATTAACAGAGGGATACAATCAAGATCAAGGGAGGGACTAATATCACTCTATAAAAGCCTTAGTAAGGCCACACCTAGAGTACTGCATCCAGTTTTGTTCACCACGTTATAAAAAAGATATTTGAGATGCTAGAAAAAGTACAGAGAACAACCACCAGGATGATTAGGGGACTGGAGACTAAAGCATATGATGAATGGTTACAGGAACTGGGCATGGCTAGTCTAGTGAAGAGAAGGACCAGGGGAGACAGGAGAGCATCTTCCAATATTTGAGGGGCTGCCACAGAGAGGAGGAAGAGGTCCAGCTATTCTCCAAAGCACCTGAAGGCCAGACAAGGAATAATGGATGGAAACTGAACAAGGAGATTTAACCTGGAAATAAGGAGAAACTTTCTGACAGTGAGAACAATCAACCAATGGAACTGCTTTTGCCTCCAGAAGTTGTGGGAGTGCCATCACTTGAGACTTTCAAGAAGAGACTGGACTACCATTTGTCATAAACGATGTAGGGTCTCCCGCTTGGGCAGGGGGTTGGACTAGATGACCTATAAGGTCCCTTCCAACTCTGACTATCTGTATCTGTAAAATACGGATCTTCTTTGCTAATGACCTAAGGGGAGCCCAGAAACTTCTCCTTTCTATACTGTCCAGATCTTCTATGAGCTGGTATGACGGTATCACATACGTGGAAGTATCTCCATTTCCATTAGCAATGGGAAAATAGTACAGTAGTCCTCAAGTTATGACCAAAATTGAGCCCAAAATCTATGTTGCTAGGTGAGAAATTTATTAAGTGACTTTTGGACATTTTAAAACTTTTCTTGCCCCATTTGTTAAGTGAGTCGCTGCAGTTGTTAAATTAGTAACACGGTTGTTAAGTGAATCTTAGCTTCTCCATTGAGTCTGCTTGACAGAAAGTGATCACATGACCCTGGGACACTGCAACTGTCATAAATGTGAGTCAGTTGTCAAGCATCCAAATGTAAATCACAAGACCAATGGGATGCCGAAATGGTCATAAAGGTGGAAAATGATCATAAGTCACTTTTTTCAGTGCTGTGGTAACTTTAAACGGTCACTAAGCGAGCTGTTGTAAGTCAAGGACTGTGTGATAATCCGGGGCATGGCACAATACAGTCAGATAATCAATAAGAGTCCCTTTAATAGCTCCAACTTTGCCCCCAATGTCCAGGTTATCTTCTGGCTGGAGAAAAACTCTCCCAGGAACAGCCTTTAACTGCAAGAATCAAGTCCAAAACATGGTCAACAAAAACTGTAACATTAAGTCAAATCAAGCCAAACTGAGGTAATTAGTTTGGCAGGGCAGGAGCAAGAACTCCAGACATAAAGGCATGGCAGAACTCACACTGTTGGGAAGAAGCCAGGAATAAAGATAAGCAACAACAACACAGGATAAAGTCACATTTGCTCCCAGCAGCTGCTGCAGTCAAAATTTAATTCCCAGGTGTGGCTAATGAAGGAAATCGGGGCCCTTTCCTCCCCTGTAAGCCACACAACCCACGTTGCTCTCCCTTCCATTCCTCCCTGCCTGCCCTAAACTGAAGAGGGGGTAGACCTGGGTCTTCCTCTGATCTCCTTCTCCCTTGTTCTATCTCTCCCCTGCTCTGCCCAGCCGGACTTTGCTCTTCCCCAGTCTCCTCCACAGCCAATGGAGCCACACTCTCCCTCCCCTCCCCTCCCCTCCCCTCCCTATCGTCTTCCTCCTTGGATTCAGAGTCTGACAGGGGCATGACAGACTGCCTGCCATTTTGTAAATCAGAAGAAAGAAACTGGACGATGTAAAGGTTAAGTAGTAGGAGTGTAAGTTACACATTCCAAAATTAGATGGTGTTCATTTTCTAGAACATTCGAGAAGCAAGAGTGGTTCCAGAAAGTATGATCTTTGACCTTTCTAAAGGGAGAAAAAGAGACACTGTTTTTACACTCTTGCTGAAAAAAAGAAATACTGTACAAATGTCATCCTTTTCTATTGTTAATGAAAGCCGACAAATCTCTCATGTGAATACTGTTAAATATGTCAGTTCCAACTATTCCTCTCTCAAAATGCCCTCAAAAAAGATCAGCTAAGTGGAGAAATATAAAAGAAATAAAATGCACAACCACAAAACTGGCTAGGGATTATAGGAAAAATACAACAGATTAAAAGATTTATTTTCTAATCCCCTTCTTGTAAATAAACATAAAGATTATAAAAAAAGACTGGGTTGCTTTAACATTTCCCCACTAGCAGTTTTTCAATGAATTCAACACATCACGTAATATCGGAGTAAATCTGTCTAAAAATGTTTTACAATTAAGTGCAAGATACTTCCACATGAACCAGTAAATTGAAACTTCTTCTCAGAGGAGCGACATAAAAGTCATTTTTATGGTTTTATTGTAATTTTAATAGGCAATTTCACAGGTAAACAGAAGTGTTTGAGCTCCATTCAATACTATGCAGCAGATTATGCTGCATTTCTAATGGCATCAACGCGCGCATCTACATGAGATGAAGAGGAATTACAAATGGGTCATTCTGTAATATAAATGGCAGTGTTTTATGAACGCATAACCACCCAGCTGACAAAGAAATGGAAGATTTATAGAACAGGAGGGCATTAATCTAGCATCTTAGGAAGTGTGAAGAAGGAAAGGGGGAAATTCTATAGCCTTCAGGCATTTAGACAGCAGTTTGACCTGGTTCATCTGGTTTTAGGCATTCTGAGAATATGTTCCAGCTGATGATCTTCAACCTGCATTTTGAAGAACTAGTTCAGCCACAGGGACAGGACCCTAGATAGGTTGAGAGTTGGGATGCCTAAATGTAAAACCAACAGTCTCAAGTACAGACCTCTTCCATCTGCTGCTATGTTGGCTAGTACCAGAAACATATACCAATAATGAGTTATTTTTTGGTCAACTACTAAAACAAAAAGGTAGTTTAAAGCTTGATCTAGATACAGAAGAGGGAGGAGGAGGAGGAGGAGGAACAGGAAGGGGAAGGGAGGGAGACAGGGAAGAAAGGAGAGAGGAGGAGGAGAAAAATAGACTATGTGTTAAATTAGCTTATAATTTCAGTTAGAGTCATACTCTGTTGCCCAGGGTTCCTAATACGTATCTCTAATTTAAAACATGATAGCAGTTCTTAGTATTTTTTTTAAAAAAATGATTTTATATATTCCATACTTCATAGGTAATTAGACATATTCCAAAACTATAATCTCCATGGCATTTTAGATTTCTAGTTTACTGTTTGGATTTTAATCTTATGCTTCTTTTCTTCTCCATTGTTTCCTATTTGTATTTTTTAAAAAGTGTCATCTTGCCCTCTCTTAATTCCTGGAAGTGGAAATAAGTTGAGTATGGGCCTGATTCCTGGGTATAAATTAGTGTTTTTCAAACATGACAACTTTAAGATGTCTGGTCTTTAACTCCCAGAATTCCCCCACTCAACATAACATTGTCAAGTTTGAAAAACACTGATGTAAATGATTCTACCAAATCACTTCAATGCTCCCAGGGACTCCCAGCCACTGAAGCAAAGTTGAATAGCATCCCGCTTCCAGTTACCGTTATGCCATCATACCTACAGGGAAGAGATTGAGGAAGGAAAGAATGGGACAGCAGACTTAAAACAATCAAGACACAGAAGGTAAATCTGTCAGCAAGAAATTACACAGGAAGAAATATTTCAAATAATCCCAAAAGAGTTGAACCTCAAGTGTAGAGTTCTAAAATTATAAAAGAAAAATAATAATGCTATAAAATGCTGGAATCACCAGTGTATAATAGTTTGTCTTTTACTTGGAAGACTTGTTTACAGTATTATATTTTCTCTTTGTCTTTTGCATCTAGAAGTCAACTTTATTGTATCAAGAAAACCCCAAATCAATTTAAATTACAGGCATATTTACTTACGTTGCAACAAGGAAGAATTGTATACACATGCACAATACCCACACATAGAGTATACTGTGCATGGAACGACATTTCAAAAACAATTCTGCCTTAAATCACAGCTATTTAGAGATATCATTTACATATAAACTTATTTTGATGATACTGCATGCCATGTGGCAGGATCTCATCAGAAAACTAAGTACCATTTGGAAGACAGGGAAGAAGTATCTGCAAAAAAAAATCAAGCTGTGTTTTGTATTAAAATAGAAAATGTTTGTGTTACTCTGGGAATACAGTTGGTAAAGAAAATAAGAAAGAACAGTTTTTATTGTAATAGGGTTCCTGACTGCTTAAATCCTATTCCAACAACTTAACCATGGTAGGGGAATTGGACCTCAGAGCATTTAAGTAGGACGGAGAAGATGAAAAGAAAGAAATGTACAGGCCTGAATAAAATTCATATTCATTCCCTCTGCATGAGAATTTTGCCAAGTTTTTGGAGTTACTCCAAAATAGACAATAGTGTTTTGCAAGCTAAGCACGCCTCACTGGAACAGATCCTGATCTTGGGAAAGACCATCGTCCCTGTCCTATTGTCCCCATTTAATTGTCCATATTTTCTGTATTCTTACTCATGTTTATACTTATACCTATTATTTTGTAAGTGATTGACAAATAAAATAACTAACTAACTAACTAACTAACTAACTTACCAAATAAATAAATAAATAAATAAATAAATAAATAAATAAATAAATAAATAAATAAATAAATAAATAAATAAATAAATAAATAAATAAATAAATAAATAAATAAATAAATAAATAAATAAATAAATGAATGAATAAATAAATAAATGAAAGGTGACAGCAGAGGATGAGATGGTTAGATAGTGTCATTGACACAATGAATGTGAATTGGAGCACAATCTGGGAGACAGCGGAGGATGCGGTGGGGACTGGTGTGCTGTGGTCCATGAGTCGAACATAAATTAGCGACTGAACAACAACAAAAATCTAACCAGTCACATGACATTTTGAAATAACTTCTGGCTCTTCAATGGTTTTTCAGCTCTTGCAGTTTCCTTTCCTGAATGCTGTTGTAAGTCTTTCCATTGCAAGAGACTTTATGGTTCATACGGGAGAGGTAAAGTTGCTTGCTCTTTGTCTTTGAGGTTATGAATTAGACTCATTCATTCATTCATTCATTCATTCATTCATTCATTCATTCATTCATTCATTCATGATGCTTTCTAAAATGCTAGTTATAGAATGCCATGTTTTTTAGTTCAATCAACCATGAACAGATAACCCAAATGTCACACAAGTGTAAAAAAGCTACTGAGGAAAAATAGGAAAAACAGAAGTCAAAAAAAATTCATCAAAACTATGCAAAAATGCATCCAAAATTTGTTAGTTGTTCGTGATATTTAGTTTTATTATATAAATACAGGGCCATCTATACAGTAGATTGTTACGGTTGCTGTCATAAGAGTTTAAAGTTGTACACTTTAGAAAATAGAATAGAATAACAGAGTTGGAAGGGACCTTGGAGGTCTTCTAGTCCAACCCCCTGCCTAGGCAGAAAACCCTATACCATTTCAGACAAAGGGTTGTGCAATCTCTTCTTAAAAACTTCCAGTGTTGGAGCATTTACAACTTCTGGAGGCAAGTCGTTCCAATGATTAATTGTTCTAACTGTCAGGAAATTTCTCCTTAGTTCTAAAAAGAAAAATAAGTCAATTGTTGTAAACATTAAAAAAAGAAAAAAAAATATCTTTTGAGCAATGGACAAGATTCAACTCCCACTTGAAATGTATACTGATCCTATTTGTAAATAAATAAATAAATAAATCTTTCTACAACGGATTTTCCCCTTCATATTCTTCATTTTCTCATCTTGGAAAATGAAATGAAATGAAACCAACTGCACATTGAACAAACATGGCTTGGATCCCATCTGAAGCTTGAACGTGTTTGTATATTGTGGTCACAGCTCCCTGGACTCCAGGATACATTTGGGTCAAACTCAATATAACTTGTTTCTCAAGTCACAGGAGTTTGAAAAGGAAACCACACTAATAAAGGTTACTCCTAACTGATCTCAAAATGCAACAGCAGACTTATACTTTGGAATGTGATGGAAATTGATTTCCCAGAAATATGTGGCTTCTTGCCAACTAAAACAAATTATCCAGTTCAATTATTTAGGCTGGCAAGGCATTGGTAATTAATATTACCTTCTGAAGATAAAATGTCTGAAATTTTTACAGTAGACTTTCTGGGAAATAACCTATCTATTACATGTTAGTAGCTGTTGGGGATAAGCAATCAGGAACCAGGATTGTTCAAATGAGTTTATTCCATGATAGCTCTCTACGAGAATCTGAACTACTAACAGTCAAGGCAAATTGGTGGTAGATAAGAGTCAACGGAATTCAAGAGGGCTAATGTGATGACCCAGGGTGAGATACAAAACAAACACAGTCACAGAAAACAGGTGAAGCCCCTTTTATTCCTTCACTTTGCTTCCAAGCTCTGAATATTCTTGACGGAAGCCAAAAAACTCCCACACAAACAGTTACAAGAAGCTGGAAAAAAGCAACACAAACCAGGCAAGATAAGGGCTGGAAGACATCCACAGATAACACACACTGGGAAGGACGCCAAACTCAGAGAGGAATCTTAAACTAGAGATATTTCCATGCTTTGTTTCCAGTATTCACCCGTACACAGGTCCGTCCTCTTATTCAGTTGTCACGGCTGCAGCCCATGAAGGGGATCAAGGCCCTTTCCTCCCAAGTAGACCATGTCTCTCCCTTATCCTCTCCTGCCTGCGTGCCCTAGGATGAAGAGGGCCTGGGTCCTCCTCTGACTGCTCAGTCAGCCTCCTCCACAACCTCCGGAGCCACATCTCCACTCCCTGTCGGCTGTTCTCCTCTCCCTCGGAGTCAGTCTCCACCAGGAGCATGACAGGTGAACTTAGATCTCTTGTGGGCACAAAGGGACTCAAAACTGATGATGCGCTTGATCCTTCCCTTGGGCTCAGCCTGTCATCTCCTACAGTAGTATATATTACAGTCATAACTACATCATGACTCTGAGGGATGTGTGTATGTTTGATTTTAAACTCAAAAACTGGAAAGACCATCACAAATGTGGGACTTAAATTCTTCCCCATTGCTATGTTACCCCTCCCCCTGTTTTTTGTGCCCTGCCATTCAACAATAAGCCAGACTGGAAAGTCTCTTAATTCTATCTCTCGTTTGTAAGAAAATTTGAAACTTTTTAACTGGAAAGCAAAGAAAGCATGTTTCTTTTTTTTAAAAAAAGAAAGGGATCTATTATTAAATTTTTAAAAAAACCTCTGGCTGTCCTTTTACAAATTGATTGTAAACAAGTGAGTATATTGTATCACTTTTAAAAGATTAAAAATGGCTATTAAGCTCTAAATAGAATGTAAATCCCAGGAACGAGGCTGAAAAAGTATAAATAAATAAGATTGTGATCTATGATTATAAACTACCATAAATTCTACCCCATACTAGTAGAAGTCTCTTTTGATTTAAAACAAAGCAAAGCAAACTATGAATTTGAAATATTATATCAACTTCTGGATGTGGTACAAATCCATATATAATTTTGCAATATTAGAAGTGGATTCCAAATTGAGTTAAATAAATTCTATGTTGGGTTTGCTTTAATTTATCTGCTCAGTCTAAGTTCCACTTTCCGGGCCTAAGAGAAAAAAATGGAAATGCAGACTTATCTGATGAATGCTTACTCGAAATAAATGACCAGCACACAGAATTGCAAACTAAAAGGATTAATCCGATGGAAAAAATGGTGACAGCTTTTGGTTTTGCTCTAATATGACATTCAAGTGGAGTTTGACCCAAGAGACTGCAAATTCTATATTTTTTTCTATCCTCATTCTGTCATTTTTAATATTTTTATTAAATACTTTTAAAGTGTTAACTAATTTTGAAGGAGAATCTGGCATTCCTGGTCATTATTTCATGTGAAAATTCAGAGAAAGTTGAGTAAAAATAATTTAAAACAATATAGAGTATAAATAATTTAAATAAGTGGAGACTACAAATGCTAAGGAGTGATCAGCTTCTGATATGTAGAAAACGTTTACACACATTTCTGCAAACTTATAGCTCCTGACTTGTCTGAAAAAATCTCAGTTATATATTTTGCTTTCTGATATATAGGGATTATTATGGTGCTTCTTGAAAACATCAATTAACTTTTGTTTTCTAGGCAATGATACCTTTAGTACAATGAATGATAACAAATTGCAAAGGCTATTAAATCCTTAGTGATTTTTTAAATTTTTTCTCCCACCCCTTACTTATTTACTTTATTTATTTTAGAACTGAAAAAGAATAAATTGAATCATCAACAGTAAAGGAAGAAGGGGCCAAGAAAAGTGCTTTGGAAAAGATATTCAAATGGTGCAATGTGTCCCTACGAAGATAAGGTTTGTGCAAACCCATGGTATTTGTTGTAGTGCTCTATGCAAGTGAAAGTTGGACTTTGAAAAAATGGAATAGGAAGAGTATTGACACCTTTGAACTTTGGTGTTGGAGACTATCGACTCCGGAGATAACCAAGAAAACAAACTGCCGGCTCATCAAACAAATCAACCCAAAGAATTGAAGAAGCTTCTTGGATGAGAAGTGAAATGTTTTCAAAGAAAAAAAAAATCCAAGAAAGTCCAGTTGCCTTTTGAAAAAGCACCTTTGGGACAACCATGATCTGGATGATTGAGAATCCCCATAGACAAATCAACCCGAAGTTCTTACTTAAGGCACAAAAGACCAGGCTGAGATTATCCTATTTCAGACACATTGTGTGAAGAACCCAGCTTTCTGGCTCTAATGTTGGGAAAGGCAGAAGGAGAAAGAATAAAAGGTTGATGAGCAGGAAGGTGGATAGACTAAGTCACAATGGTGATGTGTACATCATTGGAAGACCTGAAAGAAAGATTAGATATATATTTTCATGAAGAGTGTCTATATGGTCTCTAGGAGTTGAAAATTATTTTCTTTCTCTTTCTTTCTTTCTTTCTTTCTTTCTTTCTTTCTTTCTTTCTTTCTTTCTTTCTTTCTTTCTTTCTTTATCTTCTATCTATCTATCATCTTCTATCTATCTCTTCTATCTATCTTATCTTTCTATCTATCTATCTATCTATCTATCTATCTATCTATCTATCTATCTATCTATCTATCTATCTATCTATCTATCTACCCTGTTTCTCCAACAATATGGCCTCTCCCAATAGGAAGTCCCAGCATGTTTTATAGGCATGAAATGAAATTAAGCCCCTCCCCCCAAATTAAGGCCTATATTAAAACATGGGAAATGGGGGGGAATGGTGGGGGGGGCTTGCCGTTAGGAAGTACTTTTGTTGCACACCTGGATATGGTGCTGCCTGTGTTGACCCCGATACGAAGTGCCCCACCAACGCCGAGGTCAACATCCAAACCATCGCCGCCCGCCCGAAGATGCAAGGGGGGGGAATTAAGTCACCCCCCGAAAAGACGGCCTAGCCATTTTTTCGGGGCTCAAAAAAAATAAATAAGACCCGGCCTTATTATATGAGAAACACGGTATCTGATTTAGCTAAGTTCCAGTGATTACAACTGAGATTTTCATCTATTATCTCACAAATGAAGAAAATAAAATAAAATGCCATTATGACTGCTGCATACAAATGCCTCCAACTGGAGTGATTTCAATGTAGTTTCATTTGTTCTAGATGAAAAATGACATTTATCAAACATGCAATTTGATGGATAATATATTTATGGAATAAATAAAATATTAACCAGCAAGGAAATCCATTCTGATTATGCTACTTGATGTTCCAGTACATGTTACAAGTAATCAGAAATCCTCAAAGGAACCTTCCACTTGTTTTTTTTTAAATATTGTTAAGTAAAAGTGTTAAATATGCTGTCCCAACCCTAGCACGGATGTTGAGGATTTAAATAGATGCTTGTGCGGGTGAACAACAGAACAGGTCAGAAGGAAACAACGACCTGCCTTGCGTGAGACCAAAGTGAGAGGAAGCTTGACTCTCATACTCAGTTGATGCATCATTTGGGGCCACAGATGTTCTCACTGGGGAAAGACCCTTCTAACTGAAAGTGCTTGCAGAAGCAGTCTTGGAAACAGAAGTCACAGGCAGTGGTTTGCTGTCTTGTTGTCTTTCCGATGGGAAACTTCAGCACAGTCATGTGCATCATACCTTGGACAGCATACCTGTCCAAACCAAGCATGCCTTCTTTCTTCTTTCAGGAAAGCCAAACCTGTCACCTAGGGTTGTGTGCCTGAATTGCATTCAGAGTTGTTTTAGTAGGAAGGGTACAGAACAGGTTGTGCCACTGTCTTCTTTTGCAACGTTCATCTTTCTGTCTTCTTCTGCATTCATCCACTCCATTCAACGTTCATCCACTGTCTTCTTTTGCAACGTTCATCCTTCTCTTTTCTTCTGACTTCGTCCACTCCATTCAATGTTCATCCACTGTCTTCTTTTGCAACGTTCATCCTTCTCTTTTCTTCTGACTTCGTCCACTCCATTCAATGTTCATCCACTGTCTTCTTTTGCAACGTTCATCCTTCTCTTTTCTTCTGCATTCATCCACTCCATTCAACGTTCATCCACTGTCTTCTTTTGCAACGTTCATTCTTCTCTCTTCTTCTGACTTCATCCACTCCATTCAACGTTCATCCACTGTCTTCTTTTGCAACGTTCATTCTTCTCTCTTCTTCTGCATTCATCCACTCCATTCAACGTTCATCCACTGTCTTCTTTTGCAACGTTCATCCTTCTCTTTTCTTCTGCATTCATCCACTCCATTCAACGTTCATCCACTGTCTTCTTTTGCAACGTTCATCCTTCTCTCTTCTTCTGAATTCATCCACTCCATTCAACGTTCATCCACTGTCTTCTTTTGCAACGTTCATCCTTCTCTTTTCTTCTGCATTCATCCACTCCATTCAACGTTCATCCACTGTCTTCTTTTGCAACGTTCATCCTTCTCTCTTCTTCTGAATTCATCCACTCCATTCAACGTTCATCCACTGTCTTCTTCTGCAATGAGTCATGGCAACACCCCTTACCTCTCCTAGCAGGGACTCCTCCAACTACAAATCAGATTTTGTTTTTGTTTAATTTAAGAAAAAAACCTACTGAAACTTTTTTAAAAATTATATCCATCTAACCATAAAAAATGTTTGTGTGTGTGTGTGTGTGTGTGTGTGTGTGTGTGTGTGTAAGGCAGAACTAAAATTCTCAATTTCCCAGGTTCTAGCCTAACCACTATACTAAATTGTCTGTCCCATGCAAATTACTTTGTTAATTAACCTGTTGGAAGTTTAAACCCACCCCACTCCTAGGAAAATGAAATATTTTAGGATATACTAAAAAGGCAGAATATTTCCCCTAAAAGAATAGTAGAAACTCAGAGAGGCAGAAACTCATCACCACCACCCGCTAATAGGCCATTACTCTGGCCTGGGACAGTCTGTTTTACATAACAAAGATCTCCAGGTAGAGCGATAGGAATTGCCCAAAGCCCTTTCATTACATCATCATCCAGTAAGGCTCAACCAAGCCTGGGACTCAGGACAGCCTACAGAGTTGCCCTTGCATGGCCCCGTGGGAGTCTGACAACCAATCAGAATACAAGCTCAAATTCAAATCCTAACAGAGGGCATAAAACCCAGAGGACTCTCAGCATCTTTTTCCTTTTTTTCTGCCCAGGAACCCATCCTGTTCATCAATAAACCATCTTTCCAAGCAGTCACCATGTTTCCAGTGTCTTTCTTCCCCACTTGGAACTGAACCCAGAAGGATATTTCTTCCAACAAAGCAAAGCTGTTTAGATTAAGAAACCAAAAATAAAAATAATCAGGGACTTCGGATAATTTTATAAGAAGAAAAATACACATCCTAAAGCAAACAATTCTGAACACCTATTAACAGAGTAGATATGCTTCTGGCATTGGAATCTGGTTTTGCTCCATTGCTTTTAACTCTTATAAGCGGTCAAGAGTCAAATATGAATGGATGGCTATACTATAAAAATTCAAACCATACAGAAAATGCACTGTTCTGATTTCATTGCATAGATTGTGGAATCTAATTTCCCAAACTGCTGGATCTGTGATCATTTCCACCAAAGGTGCTAGTGTGCTCCAGTGTTTCTAATAATCTTTCCCTAACAGTAAGGATTGTTAGCAAGTTTACCAGAAACACAATGCATTTATGTGCGAGATTGCACCACGGTAATCCTGTAGATGAAGAAAAAGAAATGATTCCTCAAGCAGATCCCAGATCGCTCACTTCTTTTGAAGCAAGACCTTCATTAAAGAAGAACAAAGGCACTTTGGTGCCTGAGGATGGGTGAGATAAAAACGTATTGTTGTCATTATTCAAGCATGATGGGTGTGATATAAATGCGCATTAACACATAAAATAAGTTCGGTTTCATATTTGCTGCCATAAAAGCATGAAAGAATTTCTAACCGCCGCCTTGCTTTAAAATAGGAACGGGGCTTCGAACAGAAGCTGACTTTCCATATTGCAAATCTTAATTTTGCCAACCCAAAGAGGGAGTATAAGCTTAAAGGCCTGAATTTAACAAACCTAATTATCAAGGCTTAATTAGTGCCAAGGGTAAAGCTTCATGGAACACCTGCAGACTTAATTTATGTCCTGACAGAGAGGAACAAGTGTTAATGGGCTGTATTTATGTTAATACCTGAACCTTAGAAAACCAGTGGGATAACTCAGTCTTATGTTGCAAGTTACAGGACAAACTTAAAAGTTAATTTAAAAACCACTCCTTAGAGTTCTTTCTTTGTTTTCTTTCTTGGAGAGGATGAGTAGAAATCTCATTTGCAAATTAGTAGCACTAAAGTAAGTGCCGTTGTTTGATCGGTTCAACAATTAATGCCTTCTTTATCTTCTAGGGTGAAACAAAACAAAAACGATGTTGTATTTGCTCCCCATCAACAGATTTGTCATCTGTAGCCCCACAGGCTTCCCAGCTACCCAATTCTAATAATTCACCTCTGGAATAATAGGATTGGAAGGCACGTTGGAGATCTTCTAGCCTAGGGCTGTCAAACTTGCAGCCCATGGGCCAGATGTGTCATGCGCTGGCTCATGCCCATGCCCGGTTTAGCGAAGGGGGGAAAAGTCAAGATATATCATGTGATGCCTCCGTGACACTGCGAGTTTGACATTCCTGTTCTAGCCCAATCTCCTGCTCAAGCAGTTGACTGTACAGTCTCTTTTTGAAAACCTCCAGTGATGAAGGACCCACAACTTCTGGAGGCAAGCCATTTCACTGATTAATTGTTCTCACTGTCAGGAAATTTCTCCCTAGTTCTAGGTCGAATCTCTCTTTAATGATATTCCACCCATTACTTCTGATCCTGGTACTTCTTGTTCTGCTCACAGCTGCTTTGTAGAATAAAGTGACAGCCCCTCAAGTACTAGAAAACCTCTGTCTTGTCACCCCTCTTTATTAGACTAAAAATATCTAGTTCACTCAATCTTTCATCATATGGTTTAGCCTCCAGACTTATCATCATGGTTGCTCTTCTCTGCATCTTTCTTGGGTCACAACTTTTTTTTTTTGTAATGTGGTGATCAGAACTGGACACAGCATCCCAAGTGTGGTTTCACTAACGCAGTATTATTAGAAATTAGTATTACTGAGTAATTGCCTAGAGTTTAAACAATATTTTATTTTTGAGCCTCTGTACAGGACCACCACATATGCAAAAAAGTTCCTTCTTTTTTTTGCATTTCCAGCAATTCGGACTCATATTGGGGTGCATCTCAAAAATATTGGCAGATAATTAAAATTTGGCTAGAACAAATGACAAAAGAGCAGATCAAATATAAACAATATTTTATTACACAAGTTGTATGTCTGCTGAACACTACTAGGGTTATGATTAAGCCAATGAAATACCTCAGTCTTTTCATATTTAAGATGGCAAAACTGAAACAAAACATCTACATTTTCTTAAACCCCCTTCTACAGCTTCCCATAAACTAAGCCTAGTCTTGACTGATGGGAAGGGTATGGTTAGGCCACAACTGCTGATGAGTGTAGAATTTCACTGATAGTTTCATTTTGTTCGGAAACCAATATTTCAGAACAATTCGTGCCATGTGTGAAATGGAATACAAGTTGACAAAATGGAAACAAGTCCCATTCATTAGATGAATTCTGAGAATTCTGATATAAATTCCAGAGATGTTTAGTCATCGACTTTTCATCAACACAGATGGTGTGAAACGCTTAAAAAAAGTATGTTTCGATACAAATACAAACAACTTTCATGATTCATGTGATTCGTACTTTTGATTTAAAATATTAATGCATAAGTACTTTGATCCTTCTATGGTATTTTCTGGTTGTCAAAATAGTTTCTCCACAATAAAGAATCAACTATCCAGATATGACTGGTTTTGAAACCTGTTAACTGGTCGATTGCATTTGAAGAGAAAAATGAAGAATACTCAGTATTAACAGGGAAACCAAATGATATATAAAGCCGGAAGTGACAAGTTATAAATAGATATAAATATCTTCAAAAATATACTTTAATTAATTCCTTAGCAAGAATGTATTCACTCTTTGTAATACAGAGCCATCCTTACTGCAAACCTATTTGCTACTCTCTTGGAAATCCTTTAATGATTTGGTTCAGCAGTTTCATTTACTTTATGTTCATAATTCTTATAGGAAGAATGGACAAAGAAAAAGGGGGATTTATGTGGTTTTCATTCTTATTTTTTTCCCACTGTTTCTATATTCTTCAACTATATTCTTACCTTAATTTCTAGCTGAGAAAGAATTCCTACAGGTTAAACTCATCCATGACTCTTAAACTACAAGAACTAAGGAAGGCAGATCATAAAATAAATAAGCAATAAGAATTAAATGTAAAAATAAAAGTGTGTGTGTGTGTGTGTGTGTAACAATCTTCACATTAATATTTCTCAGCAATTTTCTTCACGTTAATATTTCTCAGCAATTTTCTTCTCAGCATTTTTGGAGGGGAATCAAATGCACACTGTGAATGATGCAAGCATCATATTCACGTATAATCTCACGTATAATCAAGATCACACTAACAAGATTTCTGGCAAGAGACTTATTGGTTAAATTTACTGCTTTTTTAAACATCTATTGGAAGCTCGAAAGCCGAGACAGCAGGAACATGAAAATATTTTGAAGTCCACTGGGTTTTCAAACAAGAGTAACACTTGGGTCCATTAGCAGCTGCAGATTCTGACTGAAGAGTTAAAGAGTTGCATCCAGATGCTCAGCCAAACCAAGGGAGAGAACAAATGCACCCAGGGGTGAGCTTCTAAAAGGTCAGCAACAGGTTCTCTTCCCGGTTACTGGGTGGGTGTGGCCATGGTGGGCGTGACCTAGTAGGCCTCCTGCACCACAGCATTTTCCCCTTCTCCAGGCTCCCGAGGGAGGGCAAAAACTGGGAGGGTGAAAATTGCCTATCCTGGGCTCCGGAAGCCCTCTGGAGGGCTGGAAACGGGCCCATTTCCAGACTTCTGGAAGTTCCGGGAGTTTCCCCCCCTCCCCATTCCCCCCCCCCCCCGTCAGCCTTCAAGATCCTCTACTACTGCTTTGCATCTTTTGGATCTTCTACTACTGCTTTGTATCTTTTGGCTGCCATAAGTAATGGGGGGGAGGAGGGGGGATAACGTCTGGGAAGAGAGCTGGAGGTGTTACATTCTTGTGTGGTGTAAATGAGGAGAGGGGGGAGTATAAATTCCTGCTCTTAAGTTTCTATTTCTCGCTTAGCTTTCTTTTCTCTGCACAGCTGCAAATCTTTATCAAAATATGCCAAGGTCAACGGACAGAGGCCTCATCACCACCCGAAGATGCCCACATGATCATATTCACAACTTTTAATTGGAAGAATCATTTGAACTATGAGGGGTGGGAACGTTTCCAACACTTTGTATATGTGATCTGCGCGCCTAATTTCTCAGATTCAGAATTCTACTGATGTTACCACTTCAAATTCAGTAAAAGTTATCTTTGCTCTAATCTAAAGAGTCTAAGTTTTCTTTCTTGAATTTTGAATGGAGCACCACCTGACACCCCCTCCCCGAGCCTTCGTGCAGGCCCTGCACTTCCCTCACATCCAAAAGGGGCCGCGTGGAGACTCCTGGGAGGGAGGGGAGGGGAGGGGAAGGGTGGGAGGGCCCACCCAGGGGTGGGATTGGGCAGTTCTCCGAATCAACCATAACATTAGCAACAGGTCCTTTCCGAACCCGGGCGAATCCGTAGCAGCCCATCCCTGACTGTACCCATTCTCTCTTTTCTTTCTGCACAAGCTCAAATGGAGAGTAGCTCCTGATCACAGTTTGTAGCAAACACACAGTTGTCTGCTCCAGCTGAAAATGAGAAACTGTAGTTTGTTACGCACTGAAAATTGGCCACTGGGAATTCTTTCATTATTCATGGAGGAGGAAAGAGATAAGGAATTCATTAGTTTGATATGCTTGTGAATCTTCCAAAGGTTCTTTTCTTTTTTTCTTTTCAAATGGTTGAATGAGCAGAATTGAAATAGGTGGCTGTGTCTATATGTGATTATTACAGTATTATTATTATTATTATTATTATTATTATTATTATTATTATTATTATTATTATTATTATTATTCCTCGATTTACAACAGTTTATTTAATGACCATTCAAATTTACGACAGCACTGAAAAAAGTGACTTATGATTGTTTTTCACACAACCATTGCATGATCCAAAATCAGGCACTTGACAACTGACTTATTTTTATGACCGTTGCAAGTTTCTGAGGGTCATATGATCACCTTTAGTGAACCTCTGGCATGTAATGTCAATGGGGATGCCTGATTTACTTAGCAACCATGCACTAAGTTAATGACTGCAGCAATTCACTTAACAACGGTGGCAAGAAAGGCTGTAAAATGGGGCAAAACTATCATAAGTGGTGGTAGTTTATTAAGATTGTTAAGTGCAAATAGAAATGCATGCTATTTCCACAGCAAGGAAATAGTAAAGCAGAAACAGTTAAGTTGCTTGCTTTATTCAAAGAGGAGAAGATATTTAATTATGTTTTTTTTATTTGGATATAAAAAAAAATTGGATATTTTATTCTGGATTTTGTGCTCATGATGAAAACAAATTGAAACTTTTGACTTTGCCGATTAGATAGATTTGTTGTTATAGAAGTGACTAGTTATATACTAATGTGTGAAAGCAAAATGTTTTTTTTTTTTAAACAAGTTTTATTAATTTTTAAAACACACAAATTATCATTATTCATTACATGTTTAAACCTTTTTTCATTGTAAATTTAACAAGTCAGATAAATTATGATTCTGTTTTAAACCATTTCCATATAACATACCAAAACCTCTTATTCAATTTCTCTTTACTTCTCTTTACTCTTATTCAATATCATTATTATTATTTCATCTATTTCTTTCTGACTTAGTTACCATTATTCTCATTCTATATTTCTACAAGTTTTTACTAATTCTCCCCCAAAAACATATACACACAACACACAAAACATAAAAAAATCTTTTGGGAAAGTAACTTGGACCCAGGTGTCTCTCTCTCACGGACTTCAATTATATTCATGCTCATCTTACATATCATTACTTATTTTATTTACCATTCTAAGCCTTCTATATTAACTTCTCCACATATTTCACCCTTCTTAATTCTATCTTAATTAATCATCTTAGTTTGAATCATTATATTTGTATCTTTTGTCCATTTTTTATCATCCCTTTGTCTCATTCCTTATAAAAAAGAAGAAAATAAGATTCTCCTGAAATCATTAATCAGAGTATGATGCCTTTCTATCTCCCCCCTAAGTTAGTCAAATTAATCTTTAAAATAATATCCAATACCCAATCCGATTTTGCTTGGTACATTCTATCTAACTAATACATCCAAAATAATTAAGTACATAATTAGACAATAAATCCAAATATTAAAAAAAAGATACTATAATAAAAATTTTATAATAACATCAATACCATAATCTTATTAAACTCTTTAATTAAAACAGTATTCTAAACCTCCCTATTATTAAATTTTAAAGCCAATCATTTTTAAACATTTTAACATTTTAATCTCTTATCAACTCTTAAACCATTACAATACTACCATCTCATCTTATGTACCTTGCAAAATCTTTTAAAAAATTATACTTTATCCATTATCCATAAAAATTTCTTTTTTCCATTTAATTTCAAAACATTGTAGCTTTTCTCCACCTTTTCCCTTTCTTTCTTCTCCCAACAAACCTTTCTACCCCCTTCTTCTAACCTCTGCCTTACCGGCTTCCCTTCTCTGTCGTATTCCTTTTCCCTTTTGTTTACTATCATCATATTGGTTTTGCACCTTATTTTTCCCTTTCTTAAATGTTTTTTAGATCTTAAGTCCTTTAGTTTTCTTCTTTTCTCTCTTCCTTCTTTCTTGATCAAATTCTGAGATTCATTAAAAATGGCTCCTTCCTTTCTTTCTTGTTCCTCTGCTGTCTTCATCTGTTGTAATGTTTGTTGATAGTTAGTAAGTGCCATTTCTAAAAAAGGAAAGCTTCTTCCACACCATCTTTACCATTTTTTTGCTTGTTCATATTCTTTTCTTAGTTCCTCAACAGAAAGCGCCATTATAAATCTTTTCTTTTCTTTTCCCTTCTTTCTTCTTACAACAACCAGAATATTCAAAAGAAAAAAAAAAAAAAAAACAGTCCCAAAGTTATCAGTCAGTCCAAACCAAGGCAGAGTTCTCACTTTCTCCTTCTGGGGTAATATCAATCAAAGAGAAAGAAAGTCCAAATCTGTTTAAAATCTTATTGCAATATCTTCTAGTCTTCAAATCCTTAAGGCATCTGCTCCAACAAAGTCTTAGTATACAAATATTTTCTTTTTAATCCTCTCTCTTCCCACTCATCGCTAAAACCAATTTTCACCTAAAAAAATAGGTTTCTTAATATCCAGTTATTTATTCCAGTAGGAAAAGAGGGAAAGCTATCCTTTCAGCACCATCAAACAGCCGCTTTTTTCCTCTTCTGGCAGGTATTATTCAGAAAGTCATACTTTTCAGGAATTTTATTAAATATGTCTTAGAGTCCTAGGAGCCAAGAAAAACTTTCTCCTCTCAAGCACTTTCTCCACTTCCTCCTGCGCATTCTTACCCGGCTGCCAGCTTCTTTGTGGCGGCCATTACGGACCGCCGCTGCACCGTCCTGGGAAAGGGGGTTCTACTGCCGGGAGGGGGTCTGCAACACCCCAAACCCCTCTCCGGATCCCCCTACCTTCAGCTGCCCCCTGCAGGGCAGCTCTAGCTCGCACCCGCCTGGGTCGGAGCCCCAGAAGCGGCTAGCGGGCAGGGATCGCGCAGCTTCGCAAATCCCTGCCGCCATGAAGCCGACAAACCGGAAGTTCCCGAAAGCAAAATGTTGATGCTGTAATGTTGTTATCTTGTACTGTGCTAAAAAGAGTTGGAAGTCAACATTTTTTTCTTTCTTTCCTTGTACCTCATATTTCCTTTCCCCCTCTCTTTTTCCTTCCTATTTTTTACGTATTTTATACATTGATAAAACAACAAAAGTCATGAGTAAAATGGGGCCAAGCTCACTTAACAAATGTCTCACTTAGCAGTGGAGCTTTGGGGCCTTTATTGTGGTCGTAAGTCAAGGACTACCTGTATTATCTTTGAATCAGTGTTGATCCTTGATAAATGCCTGCAACTTTTTGGTGGGGGGCAAGATTTTGGAAGCGGTTTGCATTGCCTCCTTCTCACGTGGGTGAGTGAATTAGCCCAAGGTCACTCTGCTGGCTTTGTATCTAAAATGGGCTTATAAATCACAACCTCTCAGTTTGTACTCTGATACCTTAACCATTAGAGCAAAGTATCCAACCTTGGCCACTTTAAGAGTTCTAGGACTTCAACTCCCAGAATTCCCCAGCCATGGGGAATCCTCAGCTCTTAAAGCTACCAGGTTGGAAATCCCAGCTCTAGACCAAACTGGCTGTCACATGTATTATACATGTATTATACATAATACCTTATGCCACCAGACTTGAAATTCTAGACCTAGACAACCTAGAACTACACCGCCTTTGGTCTGATCTAAGTATAGTACATAAAATTATATATTGCAATGTCCTACCTGTCAATGAATACTTCAGCTTCAACCATAACAATACAAGAGCACACAATAGATACAAACTCAAGGTAAACCACACCAAACTTGATTGCAGGAAATACGACTTCAGTAACAGAGTGGTCAATGTCTGGAATAGTCAACCTAACTCTGTGATTTCTTCCCCAAACCCCAAAAACTTTAACCTTAAACTGTTTACTATTGACCTCACCCCTTTCCTAAGAGGTCTGTAGGGGAAGTGCATAAGCACACCAACGTGCCTACCATCCCTGTCCTATTGTTTCTTTCTTTTCTTATATGTATCCATGCTTATACTTATATCTGTTATCTTATAATTACTTGACAAAATTAAAAAATAAAAATAAATGAAAAAATATTATAGCTTATCTTTGGTTTACTTCTCCAAATTATGTTGTGTGTACTCAGCCAACTTATTATACTAAAACATAAAAGCAAATTTCAGTTAGTGTCTTGTCTGAATCTGTGAACTTAACATGGATTAATTTGACTCATCTTCTAAAGATACTTTTAGGATTTGTGAACCAGGGCTGGGGTTACGATTATAGGAATTATAACAAGTGTGTGCACTTACACACACACACACACACACACACACACACACACACACACAAGAAACACATCCAGATACTGGCTTCTGAGATTAGTTTACTTAAACCAAAATGCCAATACATGCCTGACTGATCTTCTCGAGCAAGGCAACCCCTTTGCTCTAAAATAGTTATTGCTGTTTTATAACAGGATTTTATAACGCTTGAGAAACTAGTGGGCAGCTTGTTAACCATAACAGCTGAATCATAAAATGCACTGGAGGATTTCTGAAACTGATTTATCTTATCTATTAGATCGGTATGACTGGCCTTTACATCTAAATATATCTTCTTTAAGCCATATATTATTATTCAATGCACTACCTCAGAGATCAAGCTAGATCGGGTACATGTTTTATTTGGAAGTAACTATATTGCACTGGGGGATTACACTGGCTTGAAGTGAAAACTCCTTCCAGGAATTGCTCGCCAGAGCAGATCTGCCAATTTTTTTTTAGTTGATACTTCAATTGCAGTTGGACGCCATGAGAATATGCCACTCAGAATATATCGTATACAATAGCTCCTTGACCAAGTATAGAGATGTATTTGCTTCATCTAGTTATGGCTATGACGAGAAAGAATAAACAATAAACCATATCTCCTAGAATAAGGAAGTCGGTTTCAAGAGTGTGCCTCATTGATTTCGGCCAAATCACAAAATTGCATCTCACTTATTTTGGCCATGTCATATAAGAGAATTCATCGGAGAAAGCAGAGTTGGCAGTAAAAGGAAACCAGAACCTGGTAGCTGGACAGCATCAAAGCTGAAACCAGCCAGAACACAGAACAACTCAAGGAATGAGTGCAAGACTGGAAGAGATGGAAAGACTTGATCCCTGGAATTGCCAAAAGTTGGACAGGACTGAGTGGATAACCTCCCCTTCCTCCCCCTCCTCCTCCTCCTCTTCCCCCTCCTCAGATTCCTGATAACGTGCCTGATTTTTGAAATCTGGACCTTAGACCAGACTGAATATGGGATGCTGCCTTTGTTTCTTGAAACTGGTTGTTTGTTTGGACTGTTTATGGACTTTTGATTCTGGGATTCAATCAGAACATTGCCACTGGTTGGTTTTCTATGAATTAAATTGGATTTTACAACTCTCCGAGCAATTGTAAAGTTTGCATCCCTGCAGTTACTGATCCAATTAGTTTACATTCTTCACGGATCTGAGCCAAGCTGCAAAATCATGCTTTTTGTTTCTCAATGGAAATCTATGACCATAACATGTACTGGTATCTTCCTTTTCTATCATAATAATGGCCTCCAGGCCGTTTCACCTACAAAATGACCAGCAAATTGGTCATAGTGGGTCATTAACCACTGAATCCATTGAACCTTATAGCCTACGCCAAGAAGGCCATTAACCACTCTGAAGACTTCTGTTAGATGACCTTGGTAAGATCACATTTGGAACTTAGTGGAATAACATATATTTTGCCTCCTGAAGTTTCCAGTTTCAATTGATAACATCCCCAAGTGGAACTGAAAAACTGTCCGGTATACTGTAAATGTGCTTTGTTAAAAGATGTCTTAGACAGACAGTGGTGTATTTGATGGCATCTTCCTGATTTTCTTTGCAGTGAGATCACAAATGGTCCTAATCTGTATCTATGTTTGTTTATGCTCTGAGAATGTTTCATCATTCTTAGCACCTTAGAATACTAAGGTGACAACATGGCTAATTGTACTATGGTTTAACTCACATCTAAGCAAAGATGAGTGTTAGTATGGGCTGAACTAGTATGGATCTTCTAAAGGCTTCAATCAAAACAAACAACTGAATATATTCACTTCCTTTGCACTTCCTTGCCTGAAACTCAACCTTGATCTGTCCCTGGTAAATATATCCTGTCTGCTGTCTTGAGGAGGAATTAGTATTGCTCCGGGATCAGGTATCAGTTTCCAGCTGTTGGTGAAGAACTTGAGGTCACCACCTCTCTGAGAAAGGACATAGTTGGTTCGCATGATAATATATTGTTTTTTTTCCCCATAGTCCAAGAAAGTAGGAGTAACTGTTTTTTCTGGAACAAAAACTAAATGCATGTCTGAATTTCAAGATCATGATTTGTCTGGCAATGTAACTAGGCAACATTTGGCCAACCTATCCAATTCAATGCAAATTGATGCTTACCCTCTGACTTGGTGTGCTTGTAGCTGAGATTTCTTCCAGGTTTTGTGGATGTCTCTTGAACACCCAAATTGTGCACTGGGAAGCTAGCACTAATATAGGACCTCTTTTTCTTGATTACCATTTAAAAGAAGTCTGTAGCAACCAAATCTGGGGGAAAATCTGGCTACAGACAACACTGTATAGAATCAGTAAGAGACTATCTGTTCACTAATCTGTTTCCTTTAGATTTCTCTTTCTTTTAACTTACAATATTTAGGAACCACCCCCAAACTACAATTACAACCACAAAATACTCAACTCTCATTGAGTGGCCAACAATAACTCCAATAATGGTCACTGATAATGATAATAGACTACCTATAAAGGTCTTTGAGACATAACCAGAGTACAAAGGCACTACTGTTTTAACTTGGTTATGGAAAGCACAGCCTTCCCTTCACATTATGCCAATTTCATCAGTGTGAACCTCAACACATTCATGAAACAGGTTGCAATAAGTTTCTCTTTCTCCACACATCCAATGTAATTTAATAACCAGTTCTTTTGTGGGATTCAGAGGACACCCATGAAATCTAAGGCAATCCTAATGTGCATTTTCACGACCATCCAAAAATTCCTGCCTCAGGGATCCTCACTGTTTTAAAAGGATGAACCAAGTTATGTTGTGAACAACAGATACACAGAAATGCTGTTAATAAACTCTAGTGTGTTCCCCAGGTCAAATTCTTCAACTGGGATGTGGAACCTTCCTGAAGTAAATTTCATTTTGACATAAGCAAGGAGCACAGCTCTCCAAAATGCATCTACGAGCACTGGATTTTAAGCTGAGATCCATCAGATCTTTGGCATGTCTCTCCTACTTGAAATTGATGAGTTTCTGTGTCAACACCCTCCATTAGCCATCTTTCATGCTCTGAAGGCCCTTCTTGGCCAATTTAACAAAGAAGGATGTTCTACAAAAGAGACAAGTTATCTGCTAATGACAGGCAATGGTTCAATATTTTATGCCACCTTAAAAAAGTTTTCAGTAACTGAAGGTGTTCTCACATTAATTCTTTGCATCAATTATTGACAGGGAATTTAATTTAAAGGCGAGTAGTCAGTAACCTAGGGGTACTCTTTTAAATAATTTATAATTGCTGCATAGGTGTAATCATATTGCTATTGATTAAGATCCATTCGCTTCTATCCGCCCAGCGTTCCTTATGCTAATTAATTTAAGTGATATCACCCTTTTAACACTGTATTTCTTGGTAAGAGGAACTCATTATAAAAATAATTTAATAAAGGCCATCTTTTACAAGTTCATTTGATTAATACCTTGTGTGTCCATGGAGGGAGAGGGAGAGGGGACGAGGAAAATGTGAGTAAGAACATTAAGCTAGAAACCGAAAGCACATATAGACATTACAGTACTGACGGATTATTGCAGGGAGAGATTCAGACCACTTGTGAAGATCATGGATACATTGGTGGTGCATAAATGCACACCCCAAACAGCCTCCCAAAGCCTATATGTTTTTCTGTTGAAATATTTTCTATAAGTGACTCCCTTCCCTTGTACCACCATCATTTAGAACATAAATTATGTTTATGCCTCCAGGCTGGATACAAAAGCCAAGAAAAGCAGAAGAAATTTTAATTCTAAAGACATCTATGTACAAAAGACATTTAAGGGCTGTAGTAAAAGTATCCACAGAACACTACGGAGAACACTAAAAGTATCTACTACGGAGGTGATGATATTATACCCAAGCAACTATCAAAAGTAATTGCAACAGATGGTAAAACAATTTTGCACACCTAAACCACATAAAAATCCACACAAACCACACTGCAGCAATTAACTGGACAGGGCAGGATAAGGAATTGCAGACTTCAAAGGGCCAATGAAACACACACAGTTGGGAAGACGTCAGGAACCCAGATAAGCCTTGACAAACAAAGATAACTCACAGTTTGCTTCCAGCAATTTTGCTGTGCATAGCTTGCCTTTTTAAACACTGTTTTCCCAGCTTCAGCTAATGAAGGGAATCAGGGCCCTTTCCTCCCCCGTAAGCCACACAACTGTTGCTCCCTTCTCCATTCATCCCTGCGTGCCCTAGAATGAAGAGGGGGTGGGCCTGGATCTTCCTCTGAATTCCCTCTCCCTTGCTTTACCTCTCCCCTGCTCTGCCCAGCCGGACTGTGCCCTTCCCCAGTTTCTTCCACAGCCACCGGAACCACACTCCCACTCCCTGTCAGCTGCTTGGCCTCCCCCTCAGAATCAGATTCCAATAGGGACATGACACTCTGTCACTCTAAGTATCATTATGAATATCTAAGCTAAAACGTTCAGCTTTTAAGGAAGGTAATAGACACTACTGATTATAATTAAACCCAATATTATTGGATATATCACCACTCTACAGGATAAACTTTTGTGGGCTTTAAGACTGATTACTGATGTCCTTCTGTTGTCCTTCAGTGTATACTAAGTTTCTAATTGCAGAGATCAAATCCTTTCTTTGCGCTGGTTAATGACCATAATAAAGATGATGATGACAAATCTTTTCTGTATTGGTGCCAAGTTTATGGAAATTTCTATCAGCACCATTTTGCATTGTCTAATTTGTAGATGTCTCCCGAGACTAGTTTTTCTCAGTCTGGCTTAAAATTACTCTATTTGTCTAAAAGATTATCCACTTTCCCTCAAATAATATCTAAACACAGACAATAATTCGATGAAACGCTCAGTATTTCAACTCTGTCCGCATAAGGTTGTTAACCCATCCTGCACGAGTGGCAAAAATTTATTTATGTATGCAGATATGTATACACATAAAGTTACAATATGTTTGTGTGTGTGTTAAATAATAACTATGTTAGTATAAGTTTAACTACCCTGTATATCATTCATTTGGCTATATTGTTAATAAATTGGACAGCACTCTCACAAATTGTGGTTTTTATGGTTGTATTAGTTTTTGGTTATTATTTTTCATGTATCTTAATGATTATTGTTGTATGATTTTTGTATCATATACAAGTCATCTCTTTGAAATACCCTTCCTGGGTTGACATCCTACCCAGTAGGGTAGACCAGGGGTCCCCAACCATCGGTCCGCGGACCGATACCGTCCGCGGAACAACTCTTACCGGGCAGCTGGTTGTTGGCGCCGCCATCTTTTTGGTAAAAAGTGCTTCCGGTGAGCTTTTCCGGGTAGAAAGCTCACCGGAAGCACGTTTTCATCAAAAAGATGGCGGCTGCGCTTCGGTGAGCTTTTCCGGGTAGAAAGCCATTTCTACCCAAAAGCTCACCGAAGCGCTAGGCGCCATCTCTTTTTGACGAAGTGCTTCCGTGAGGTCACCGGAAGCACTTTTTCGCAAAAAAGATGGCGGCGCCAGTTGATGCCGGACGGGTCGCGGCGCCCAGCTGATGCCGGTACCGGGCCGCGGCGTCAAAAAGGTTGGGGATCCCTGGGGTAGACCATGACTATCTGCTGAAAGTCGCCATCTAGTGGAGAAGGTGTGATGGTACAGGTTTATTTCTGGGGTCCCCTGTTTTGTGGAACAAAACAGAAGTAATTTCCTACTGTCCTGGTGCACAGTTAAGTCATGGTTTTGTTCCGAAAGCTTCTGGTTTGAGCGATGTGCGGTATCAGAAAATTGGTTGATGTTATATTACATTTACTTTTATTAGTGATTCTACTGTTGTGCCTATTGCTTTATCATATAATTCATTAACTGGGCATCGTTTTAAGAGTGTGTCAAACTGAAGCAGTACAGGACTCCTACAAATAAAATTAATTAAACGACTAAAACAAAGTACACCCCATCTGATAATATTGATCATTATTTCACGTGGGAAGCACCGGCAAACCTCAGCATTCCCCTTTCTCCTTTCCACAGAAGTGATAATAGAAATAACAAGAAAAGAAGCAGGAGGAGGCCCACGATATAGATAGGAATGTGAAGGGTTAACTTCACTGGGAAGAGAAGGAAAGAAAAACAGGGAAACATTGAGGATGGGGGTCAGAGGACAGGAAGAAGAGGAAAGCAGTAATATTTGCACATTACTAAGTGGCTTAATTTCATTAGGTCAGCAGACCATTGTACAGTAATTCGGGTAAACCGGTAAGCTAATCTTTCAAGGTGGAACACTTTCCAGCAACCACAGCTGCAATCATTTATTGGGTCTTCAACAAAGTCTCTATTCATCTCAGCTAACCCAAGATGCATAATGTAAAACCAGGTTGCTCACTGGAAGCCTTGAGAAGAAAGTCAGTGCTTAACTATTTTGGACCCATTAGGTGATGCCAAGGAATCACTGGAGAAGATACTGGGATTTGCAGAGACCAAAGGCAGTAGAGCTGCCTGGGAAAGGCAAGGGAAACCATCAAAACCATAAAAAAGTGAAAGTTAGAATATTTTGGACATGGGATGCGGAAAAATATGGCATACTTCACTTAATCCTCCAAGGAAAGATGGAAGGCCAATGAAATCCAGGCAGAAGAAGAACATCATGGCTTCAAAATCTAAGGGACTGGTTTGGACAAAACTCAGTAGCACTTTTTTGCGTGGCTGTTGATAAAATCAGGGTCGCCAACATGATTGCCAATGTTCGATGCCAGGCATGGCACAACCACAAGAAGAAAGGCAGTAGGAAAAGAGGCACAGAGAAGCAAGATGAATAAACACAACACCATGACACCAGCATGACTTCACAAGATCTCAGAGAAAAAGCTATTGTTAGTCAGTTCTGGAAAAAAATTGTGACCGTTGGGTTATGACCAGCTGGAATTGACTGAATAACAACAACAACTAAGAATGCCCTCCCCTTTATTTACAGATGAATTATTAGGGGGAAATTCATGCTTGGTAAATAAAACATGATTTTAATATACTGCAATGAATCTGCTGGCATTAAACATTAGCATTTGGAAGCAGTGAGGTCCAAACTTCAGGGAAGCCCCATGTGTGGTGATGCCATCACAAACATGCTACAACATTCTTGTATCTCAACGAGTGTGTAGCTCCCAGCATGTATGTGATGGCCAGTATGGGAGTACTGTTTGTGATACTTCTGCAAGAAGGTTGAAAGTGAAGCACCTATCCAGAGCAAGGAAAAACCATCCTTACTGTGATGCCAAAGGTCTTGGGGAAAGGTGTCAAACCAGTTTAGTAATGCAAACTCTTAATGAAGCAGCTGTGCATGAATCTGGCCCATGCTTGACAATTCTCTGACAAAAAGCATAAAGACAGACCTGTGGGGGGTTCAGGCAGAAAGGGATAATTTGATACATGTAGTCAACGCATGGCTAAGCAGGATGCCTTGCCTCCAACCACGTCTATCTCTACCATCTATAACCAGTCAATTAACTTCTTGTACTTTGCTGAGGAAACCCTGACAGAATAATTAGACAGCTGTGCTGTGACTTTTCATGTCAAGACTAATAAAAGTAATGATCAACTTTCTTGATCGTTTACTTTTAAAATGGAATGACATTCTCTTGGAAACAGCATGAAGACAGAGGTAGAGCACAGTAAAATGTCATTTTGAACAGTGCTCTTCTGGCATCGGCATATTTAAGAGGAGAAACACTCCCACCCTCCCTCCCTCCCTTCCTCAATCTCCTTCCATCCTTCCTTCCTCAATCTCTTTCTTTCCTTCCTCAATCTCCTTCCTTCCTTCTTTTTCCAATCTCCTTCCTTCCTTCCTTCCTTCCTTCCTTCCTTCCTTCCTTCCTTCCTTCCTTCCTTCCTTCCTTCCTTCCTTCCTTCCTTCCTTCCCTTGTAAATGGCACTGACACCACAACCAGAAAGTTCATTTTGTAAGGATGATTCATTAAGAAATAAAATATTCATGGCTGACAGCTTGAAGGATCACCATACAGTTTTATTCTAATGCACCTGTCCTCTTTGTCAAGTCCAATATGGGATGTCATACCGCCAAAGTTTTATTTAGAAATTGTTTGTCAGAGTGAGCTTTCTAATGTGAATGAAAAATTCATCTCCTCATTAAGATGATTTTACATGAAATGTCTAGGATTTTCAATGAACACCGGGACATGAACCAATTACTGTTAAACACTTAAAGAGACCGTGCCTTTGCCCACTCAGCAAAACCCTTGCCGAAGAAGAAGAAAAAAAATACAAAACCTTTATCATGGGAAAAAGAAATCTCTGTAAAGAAAAAAGCAAAAAAGGAAGTTTAGTTTTGGAGTAAGAGAGAATAAGGTAAGCCCCATTTTAAATTCTTTCAAGAGTCATGTCCATGTTAATTTGGGATGAAATCTGACATATTCAAGTTATACTTGGATAATGACATGAAGTTAATAAAATAAATGTGGGCTGAAAAAAGGAATCTAAAAATAAATATTTATGGTAAGTGTGTGTATCTAGTTGCAGGTGTGTGTGTTCTAGTTGCTAGGGCACTACGCTAGAAAGCAGGAGACTGTGAGTTCAAGTTCTCCCTTAGCCATGAAAAGTCAACTGGGTGACCTTGGGCCAACACCAGGAGACAGTAAATTCTAGTTCTGCCTTAGGCATGAAAGCCAGCTGGGTGATTTTGGCCCAATCACTCTCCAACAGCGCAATTAATAAAAAATAATAAATGACTTTTGTGAGTACCTACATACCATTCATATTTGTTTCAAGATGGTTCTGACAGTTTTTATACTTTTGCCAAGCAACTGCAGATTTTTTAAAAAACATCTAGCACAATTAATGCTGAGAATGACTGTTTCAATGATATTCTATGCATTCAGTGATTTATTTAGTTGCATAATTTTGCAGAATTTGTTCCAGTTCCTTATCTACTGGAGAATAAAGAAAGAATGAACATTTCTGAGTTTTTCTATGATATTTTATTTTATTTTTAGTTCCTGAGTCTCTTTGTGATTTACATTACAAAAAAAACTATCCATAGTTATTTGTAAATCCGCTCTGGGTTAAGAATGGATGGTGATTTGATGTTGACTTGTTTAAACAAACACTAACTAGAAATCATTTATGCTAAACTTTATGCTAAACTTAAAGTGGGAAAATAGAAACAAAAGTTTAGAAGCGTTTGTAGTCAACCCAGAAAAATAGGGAAAAGAGAACACAATTTCCAATCTATAAATGAGGAAGAACATATGTCATATTTCAACAAGAATTTTTTCTTTTTCTTTTGGAGATTGGCAGGATATAAATGTTAGTAAATACATTATTTGACATTTGATACACAAACCAACTAGTTACTAGTCTAGATTTTATTTATTTTATTTTGGTTATAATTTAGTCCAGCAGTCCCTAACCTTTATAGCTTGGTGGCCCAGCAGAAGGGAGAGGGGAATCAGCTCACGTGTGAGTGTGACGGGCTGGTGCACATGCTCATGCATGCACACCAACTCGCTACTTGTGCAAGTTGATCTGCACATACGCACATATGCACTGCTCCTCCGCTCGTACGGCCTGGTTCCAAATGGGCCATGGTTTAGCCCTTCAACCAGAATGTGTACAGGAATTAACGTATTCTTAGAGTATGCAAATTGTCTGTAAGGGACGTGCTGGCTCAGTGGCTAAGACGCTGAGCTTGTCAATCAGAAAGGTCGGCAGTTCGGCAGTTCAAATCCCTAGCACCACATCACAGAGTGAGCTCCCATTCCTTGTCTCAGCTTCTGCCAACCTAGCAGTCTGAAAGCACGTAAAAAATGCAAGTAGAAAAATAGGGACCCCTTGGGTGGGAAGGGAACAGCATTCCGTGTGCCTTTGGTGTTTAGCCATTTCAGCCACATAACCACGGAGACGTCTTCGGACAGCGCTGGCTCTTCGGCTTTGTAACAGAGATGAGCACTGCCCCCTAGAGCCGGAAATGACTAGCACATAAGTGAGAGGGAAACCTTTACCTT
Source organism: Notechis scutatus (assembly GCF_049901735.1). NCBI lineage: Eukaryota > Metazoa > Chordata > Lepidosauria > Squamata > Elapidae > Notechis > Notechis scutatus. The sequence continues at coordinate 15,148,857 of NC_142017.1, read as the reverse complement.
TACCTTTAATGTCTGTATATTAATGGGAAAAGTACAAGAGGCAGGGTTTATCTACTCTTTGCAAATAAAACATTTGGTATGATGAAGATGCATGGAAATATATTTCAAGACAGATGTTCTCTTTTAACTTGAAAAATGATGTGGAAATGGGATAGAGCCACCTGAAATCTAGGGGAAAAAATGAGGAACACAGAAATGTACAAACTTGACACAGCCTGCCCTTATCGAAGGTTTCCTGTTGTGTATTTTTGTCATATTAAACTACAGTTCAGTGCCATAGTCAAATACAATATTTCCTCGAAAGATTAATCACACCACAAATGTAATTTAATGTTTCATATGTCTAATGAACATGGGGTGGGCAAATGACGGATTTCCTCCTTTCAGGATTTTTGCTAAATGTGCTGTATAACAAAAAACATCACTACTATAGTTTCCATTATTTTGGCCATAATTAGTTTCTCTGGGAAAACCATGAGGAATGGTTAACCTTGTTTTTACATTCACATTTTTGCTGCATGGATTGTGGTTACTGTTTAGCAAAAGGCTAAAAGAAAGAAATATTTAGCAAAATGCATTTTATTTCTAAAAGAGCGTATTTTCTTACAAATCAATATTAATTTATCTGATTACTATTGCCGCTTAGAGCAAAAAGTCTATTTGCACTGAGCTGCCGGGAAAGATTTTTATCCAGACCAAAAAGTTACTCAAATATTTATAACATTGGATAACTTAGTAAATAAAATACTGATGGCAAGATACAAAAGTACCTTTGGAAAAAAAAAAAGAGAAAGAAAGAAAGCATGCAATTTCAGATGGCGTATTAGACAAATGAGCCTTTCTAACACAAATTTGTCTGCAATTCAGTCCTGATACAAACAATAAGCAAAGAATTAAGAAAAAAAAAACTCACAAGCATTCGAAGAAATCAAAGAAACTGAACAAGATGGCATTTATTCCTGACTGTTTGAAAGTTCAAAGTCCTATAGGTGTCCTCACAATTCAAGTATAGCCAAATAATTGGATCTAAGTTGGTTTAGGGGTCTGGAGGCTAAATCCTATGATGACTGATTCTGGACACCATGATAATGTTGAGACGGTAGATAGCATGCAAAGAAGAGCAACAGAGATGATAAGGGAGGCTAAACCATACTAAAAGATTGAAGGAACTTGGCAAGGGTGGGCTTCAAAAGTATCAGCAATGGGTTCTCTGCCCGGTTGCTGGGTGGGCGTGGCCATGGTGGGCGTGGCCTACCAGAACTTCCGGGAGGCCCGTTTTTTGCCTTTCCCAGGCTCCGGAGGCTTTCCTTGAGCCTGTGGGATGGTGAAAACAGCCTCCCCTGGGCTCTGAAGGCCCCACCGGAGGCTGGAAATGGGCCTGATTCTGGCCTCCTGAAATGTCAGGGTGGTCCATTTCCCCTGCTCCCCAAGTCTCCATGTAGGCCCTGCACTTACCTGGCATCCAAAACGGGTCACGTCGAGACTCCTGGAGGGGTGGGGTGTGCGAACCAGCCATAACATTATCAACGGGTCCACCTGAACCCGTAGCAGCCCACCCCTGGAACTAGGTATGTCTAGTCTAACTAACAGGAGGGCTAGGGAGTGACATGATAGCAGTCTTCCAGTATTTGAGAGTCTGTCACTTTATTCTCCAAAGCACCTGAGGGTGGGGTAAGAAGTAATAAGGTGACCAACCGTCCTCCTTTAGGGAGGAGAGTCCTTCTTTTATAAGTTCTGTCCTCTCTCGAAAAGTGTCCTCCTACATGTCCTCCTTTTTGATATTTGAAGACTAATCTGTAAATCTCCGTATTTGATCAATGCCGATCCGATCGGTTGTGTGTGATGTGACGTATTTATATTTGACATGACAATTCGTCAAGGCTCAGTACAGTGCGGTGAGACGCGATTATGAGGCGCATGTGCTCCACACAGGAGAATTGTTTTGAGAGAGTGTGCCATGTGCAAGAGTGCACAGTGCACAAGTGGCTTTGTTTTTTTTTTCTTCAATTTATTTGTGTCCTCCTTTTCATTGTAAAAATGTTGGTCACCTTAGAAGTAATGGCTGGAGGATCACTAAACAAAGATCCCTTATGTGGGAGGATGGGTGACATTTTTTTTTTTTTAAATGAACAAAATAAAACAAGGAGAAATTTTCTGACAGTGGGAACAATTAACCAGTGGAACAGCTTGCCTCCAGAAATTGTGGGTGCTTCATCACTGCAGGTTTTCAAGAAGAAATTGGACAGCCATTTGTCCAGAATGGTGTAGGGAGGTTCAATCACTACTTAAAAACCTCCACAACTTCAGGAGGCAAGCCATTCCACTGATTAATTATTCTCACTTGTGAGGAAAAATTTCCTTATTTCTCCCTAATGAAAAAAGATATCAAGATAAAGACATTGAGAAGTAATGGCTCCATCACATTCAGTCTAGTTGATAAAAAAAACAGCAACCCAGATATTCCCTGTTTATTTATATTATTACAAATATCTCTCCACATAAATAAATGTTATCTGATGTAAAGTGGGAATTGTGTAGGGTTTACAAGTACTAAAATACTTGTATTTCATCACTTGGAAACCTGACAATACTATGTGCAGATGAACAGATAGGAATATGCAAGGTAAGTGATATGTAAATGCAAGAATGGCTTAAACTGAGAAACAATTGAACAATGAATACCCAGGTACATGTTATAAATTCAGATTCATATATTTTATGGCTTTCAGTATCAAACACAAAGAACATTCCAGTGAGTTTGTGAAAAGTCGTATCTCTTTTTAAGCGTAGTCTTATATATAAATGGCTCAAAGGCATTTTCTCTTAGATTTTGACTCTGCTCTCACTCAATTAATTTACTGCAATAAAATCAAGTTACAAATAACCTAGGGGTTCTCTCTTAGTTGCTGCTTCTTGGATTGGAGGGTGGGGAACTTTAATAGTACAGTTTCTGTCTCCTGGGAATCTCGACTGGGAATAGCGCTTTGAAAATTATCCAAAGCAAACTAAGCAAAAAGTATTAAAAATAATAAAAGAATTATTAGTAATTCTGCAGGAAGTTAAACTGTATTTATATACTAATGAACCATTGCCTATGGGCATTTTTCTAAAAAAACTACAAATATACAAAAATAACATCATTGGTGTAGACCCATGGATTCCATTATTTCCACCTTTTTAGCCCAGGATAACAGACCAAGAACAGGAAGTCTGAAAATAGATGCTAAAATTAAAGTGGAAGACAAAATAACACAAAATTTCAGTTATTTCAGGGATTAGGTATCAAGTCATGGCACCCTGCATCCATCAGATGTGAAAAACTCAAATTAGAATATCTGCATTAAAACGTACACAAAAAAGAGATTGTATAGAGACACCTTCTAAATTTCATCTCTGCTTTGAATTTCAACTGCAGCTCTTAGTTCTGAAATCGAAGAATTGAAGCTTTAGGAATCTCTCTCTCCCCCTCTCTCTTTTAATTTCAGAATTATTTTTATACATCAATGATTTGTGTGTCTGGGCCATTTTCTTCCTTGGTGAGCATTTACACTGATTGTAACCATCAAAGATAAAATCTTTCCATGACATACAGCTACTTTGTTTTTTTTTTAAAGAACTACAGATCACAGAGCTATTAAAGTGCTTTAGCCAGATCTTTAAATGTTAATGACTTTATGATTTACAATGTACGCGTTTAGTTTCCCTCTTTGGTATTTTGTACATATCTGTTGTTTTCCTTATTTCGTGTAATACACCATCTTGTCTATTCCATTAGACAGAAAGACAGGATATAAATTGTACTAATCAGTTAAATAAAAGAAGCAATCTATGTGTTTCCAATTTTAGTTCAATGATCTGTGTGATGGGATGTGAGGCGAACAGCTGGACATGACAAAGAGACACATGTTTTTTGCACAAAAGAGGACATCATCAAGACTATGGTTTATTTGTGGTTAAGAAAGGTGCTGCTTTGGTGACTGCATGGGCAAATTTGGAGAAATTTTAAACAGGGATGTTCTTTCTGTGTCATACAGATTCAGAATCTAGTTGACAGATGTTAAGAATTTTGACAATCAATGCTGGATTAGAGAAAATTTCAGGGTGACAGGGAATAAAATGATTACATGAATTATTCTACATGCTAGAAGCAATAGTCCATGTTAGGCATCATGGAGAATAAATATTGCTCCCTTTTTATGATTGACTAAACCTATCAAACATTATACTGATATCACTTAACTGTTTCAATTGTATCTACTATTTTAAAGGGCTCTGCAGAACGGTTCCCAAGATCTTTTCTGTTCTGTTTAGTTGAGAGTACGGCAAACAAAGAGAAAGTGTTAAACCCAGTCCTTTCCTACTCAGAAGAGAAGAAGGAAGTGAGCAAGAAACTTGCTCTTGCTCTATTGGACTTTTGAAAGATCTACCTGATGAAAAGTAGAAGCAGAAAAATGTTTCTATTTTTCAAGTGTGGAAGAAAGCTTAAAAGTGGATCTACACAGTGGTGGGATTCAAAAATTTTCACTACTGGTTCTGTGGGTGTGGCTTGGTGGGCGTGGCATGGCATGGGTTGGTGGGAGTGGCAGAGGAAGGATACTGTAAAATCTCCATTCCCTCCCCAACCTGCTAACCTGCGTTCCAGCTCCGTTCTCCTGTGCAGGGCAACAAAAGAAGACCCAGCTGATCAGCTGGGACTTGGGAGGCAAAGAATAGATGGTGGTGGAGCCAGTCAGAGGTGGTGTTTGCCGGTTCTCTGGACTACTCAAAATTTCCGCTACGGGTTCTCCAGAACTGGTCAGAACCTGCTGAATATCACCTCTGGCTCTACATTGAGAGTAAGGAGTCTGACTGCTATCCTAACAGAATTACATAGAAGGGTGATTAGGATAGGAAACAGCAGGACACACATCTAAAAACATTCTTGTGAGACCATCTCTCGGCTTTTAGTTATTTCAGCTCTTCAAATAAAGGCATTCTATTGATTTTCATTGTGATTATTAACACTGCAGCTGGAATAACACATACATCTGAACAAATAAATAAGATTCCTGTTGTCTTCAGTATCATTTTTGGGGTATGTGTGCATTTGGTGCCTTCAAGTGATGTTGACTCCTGGCAATATTTGCAAGACCCTGCAGTTTTCTTGGCAACATTGTCAGAAGTGCTTTGCTATTGACTTCTCCCTACAACCGAGAGTCAATTTGACTTTGTTCCTAAAACAGGACTAGAATTCCAGATAAGACTGATGCCTTAATCACTATCCCAAACTGGCCCTTTTCAAGTACAGGACACTTTCCTTATACAAGTAAAATACCTTGTCCAGCAAAACAGAGATTAGTAGCAACATCTTGGCAAAATTAGAGGAAGCTACAGGTGTTTTTCTTCCTCAATTATGTGAGCTATGTAGGAAACACAGGCTTGAAATTCAAAGACATACACAAAGTACACCCAAAGGTTTACCAAATTCATTTGTGGGATGCATCCCACCCACTCCCTCCTAGGGACAATTTCCACTGGAACGTAACAGGAATTGGGATACATCAATATTGTACTGATATTGATGGTCTGTGGCCAAAGTGTGGAGCTAGGTTCAAACCCCGATGATGGGGATTGAGCCTAGAAAGTTACACGGGACATTGAATGACACTCTTAGGTATGCAAAGATAACCATTGTTTGTTGGATCTTAGCTAATGAAAATAAAATTGTCTTACTGTTAATTTCAAAATCTCAGTAAAATTTCTTTTATATATATATATAATAAAGTTTTATTTGGGTTTTCACACATACAAAATACAAGTAAAACATCTTTTTTGAAAATAGCATGGTCCCGGGTTGAACTTCTTTATACAGACAAAAACCTCAATTTCATGCTCCTTTTTGTATTCTATTCCATATCTTATACTATTTTACATTTTCTTTATAGTTTTTCCCCTCTTTTAATTTTCTCAATTTTATTTTAATTATCTCATCTCAGTTCAAATCATTGTATTTATATTTTTTGTCTGTCCTGTTTCAATTATCTACTCTCTTTTCTCATTAAACAAAATTTTTCCTGTAGTTACTGATTGGAGTATGACTCCTTTATATCTTTTCCCTAAAGTTGTAACATTCAATATACCGTATTTGCCGGCGTATAAGACGACTGGGCGTATAAGACGACCCCCCAACATTTCCACTCAAAATATAGAGTTTGTTATATACTCGCCGTATAAGACTACCCACTCTTCCACACACCTTCCACTTTTGCACTTTTTTTTTTTTTTGACGCACTTTTCTGCTTTGGACAATTTTGAAATGAGCTAATCCAATTTTGAACCAAGAATATGCAAATAGCTATGGAGTTTAGAAATGAGTTTTAAAAATATTTTTCATTGCTTACCATTAAGCGTAAAATATGTTGTAAATAAAATGAGAACACAGGAAACGTTCTCTTCTCAATACAGCTGATCTCTCTCTCTCTCTCTCTCTCTCACACACACACACACAACCAAAAACCCGGACACTGAAAAGGCTGCCAAGGAACAGTATATTCAATGCCTTCTCTTTAATCAAGAAACAAGGAATTCCTTAGAATCTTTTTTTTTCCCCAAGTGGCCCTCTTTAAAAAAAAATATGGAGGTAACACTTTCATTCAAAAAGTCTTCCAGTATCTGGAGTCGCTCAGACATATTGAAGTGAGGCAGGAGAGTAAGTGAAATTTGAAATGATCCAGCTACCGCTTTTCTTCCCTCCCGCCCAAGGCCATTATCTCCACGTCAAAACGAACGAGGGAGGCAAAGAAGCCAAACACGCTAAAAAGGATCTCTTTATTTTCCTACACAAGGTCACACCTACTTTTCCGCATTCAAAGGACAACCTCTCCTCACCACCACCACACACACACACACCCCAATACCCGCAAACAATGTTCTGGGCATTAATCACCATTGCTACATTAACCTGGTAAATTTATACCCTGCCTCCCCAGTGTTGCTTTGACGGCAGGATTTCACACAGCGGGCGCTCGCTCGCTCTCTTCTCCGCTCTCCCACCGTTCGCACATGTTGGAAGCACCGTAAAACCTGATAACCCACCCGGGACTCCCCATCCTTAACCTACAGCCGCCGCACACACACACACACACACACCCCGCTCCCTCCCCCCCAGCCTCCTCCCGGCTGCAACTCAAGCTCGAAGTGGGAGTCGGAGTCCTCCCGGCGTATAAGACGACCCCCCACTTGGAGGCATGTTTTTCAGGGCAAAAAAGTCGTCTTATACGCCGGCAAATACGGTAATACATAACTTCCATTTGGATTCTGCTTAGTACATTCTTAAAATACACACTGTATTCTTAAAAAAAGAAAAATATATATAAATGTATATAATTAAAACAACATTCCATTCCAATTCAATTCTATCATTAATATTAATATTCATTAAAGTCTTAACATCTTTAACATTACTTTTCAATTAAATATCATACTTCTATGGGAACAATTATCAGCTTTCCATAGTTAATTCCACCCCCTTCACTTATATTTTATAAAACATTAACTAATTAAAATGTTCCCGTTCCTTCCTAATTCAATTTTCTCATTTATTTTATTTCACTTATTTTATTCACAAACATTTCACTAAATTACACTATTTTATCCCTCATTTTAATCATACATTGTTTCCAATTTTCTAAAGTTATTTCTATTACTAATATAACAATACAATCTTATGTACCTTTACAGAATCCCTTTTTCAGTTAGATTTTCACCCATTATCTCTAAATAGGTCCTGTTTCTCTATATCTTGCTCCGGTCCTTTGTGATTCCTTTTCCTTTCCTTCTTCCCTCTCTTCTTCTCTCACCCCTTTTTACCCCCTTGTCTCTCTACCTCTATTTCTCTCTTCTGCATTTCCCTCTTCTCTTGCTTTCTGATTTTATACTTATTTTTCACTCTATTTTTTTTTGGGAGTTGTTTTTCCCAATCTTAAACTTTCCATTCTCTTTCCTCCCCCCCCCATCTAAGATTACTTGTTCATTAAAGATGGCTTCTTCTTTGTCACAATCTTCTTGTTCTGCAGGCATTTCTTGTTGTTTCTCATAATTCCAAATCTCCATTTCTAAAAACTGAAATACGAAGCCAAAAGAACCCTTCCCTTCTTGTGCATCTTCTTTGTACTTTTTAAAGTCCCATTTTCAGTTCTTCTAAAAGTGGAGCCATTTTAAGCAGTTTTAAACAACCACCCGATTGATTTTAGTCATTCAAAACAATAACCAAGAATCCAGAAATCATCAAGTAATCTAGATAGTCCCAAGTTATATCTTCCTATTTCTTTTTTGACTTTCTCTTCCTGGGGTTTTTGTTGCAATATTTCAGTTAGAATGTATCTTTTGGAAGTCTTGTTGAGATTTTGCTGTAAATTCTTTTTTAATTCCAGGCAGTCTCCTCCCCTTCCAGATCCTGCCCTTTTATTTTTTTTCCTCTCCTTTCCTGTTTTCAAAAGCTTTTAATTATCCAGAAATCTTTATTATCCCTTTGACTTTTTATTTTCAGCATTAAATGCCTATTGATGTCAAAGTGGATTTTTTTCCAATTTCTTGCTTAAGTCTCTTAGCTGTCAGTATAGGAAAAGGAGAAAACCAAATCTTTCCCCTTTTTTCTCTCCTTTGCAGCTTAAAAATCTTCTTAGGGAACAATGTTATTGTTTTTTAACAGTTTTAATTCCAGGGTACCTTATTTGTTGCTTTTGCTGTTTGACCCGGTCAACCAAAATTTCTCTTCTTATCTTCCTCCTGCACATTCTTTTCCGGTCGAGTTCTTCTTTGTGGTGGCCATTTCTGACCACCGCTGCAACCGCCTTTGGGAAAGGGAGTAATGGCCAGCTGGGGAGGAGAGATGAGGCTCTCCTCAACCCTGCAGGCAGTCTCCCCCCTCTTCACCACCTCTACGGGGTGGCTTAGCCCTGAAACCAGCCGGCTCGGGGCACTTGAGCGGCGAGCACAGATCGAAGCCTCGCAGAGACGAGATTTCGGTCTGTCGCTGAAGAAGCTCAAACCGGTCTGTCTCAAAATCTCAGTAAAATTTCTTGAATACCCATCATTTAACATTGAAAGTAAGGTGTGAGGATGGGGGAGATAGCTTTCAAACCAAAACAGAATGGGGGAAAGTGATAACTAACCTTCATTGTTCAAAATCCAAAATCAGAATTGAAGGATAATTATATTGATATTGACATTGATCTCAATAGATATAGAGATAGAGATAGAGATAGAGATGGATAGATAGATAGATAGATAGATAGATAGATAGATAGATAGATAGATAGATAGATATGTAGATAGATAGATTGTAATTCAACCTTTGTGTGTCGTGCAAACCATCTCCATCACCATGATCATTCAACTAATTTCACAGAGCCATGAAGTTCTTGGGAAACTTTAGGAGAAATTTCCCATTCCCTTTTGGAAAGTGAAAGAAATATTCTTTGATCATAGAGATATTTTGTGACCTTTAAACAGGTTATTAACAAGAAAAAGAAAACGGTGAATAAAAGCAACCGGTGCAATTGCACCTTTAAAAAAAATAACAGAGGTAAAGATAACTTGACTTGCAACCATTCATTTAAACTTACAGCGGCACTGAAAAAAAGTAACTTACAACCAGTCCCAGCACTTATAGGGTCATAGCATTCCCCCATGATCAAAATTTGGGGGATTGACAAACTGCAAATAATGATAAAAGTTGCATGGACCTGGGATCATGTAGTCACTATCTGCAACCTCCCCAGGCAACTTCCAATGAGCAAAGACAATGAAAAAAACAACAGATTTTTTCATAACTGCACGATGCTCTTCACAATTGTAATGATTTGCTTAACAACCATGCCCCACCCCAAAAATCATAAAATTGGTCACAACTTACTTCACAACTGCCTCCTTTAAGCAGCAGAAATAGTGCTCCCTATTGTGTGTCAAAGATTGTCTGTATTTGAAGCTGGGGTGGGGATGGGGAATGGAACATGGCAAAGTAAATTTAGGAGAAAAAGATATTGAACTATTTAGTTTATGTTGCCTCATTCCAGACTATCAGTAACATAAAGCTGCATTTTGCCTATCGATTTCATGCAACTTTAGTACCCCTGCCCTTGGTTTGAACATGCCGTTATATAATGTAGGAACATAATCTGGAAATATGGCGTGTGGCAAACAATTGCACCTCTTATCACCAAAGTACGTTCAGGAAGGATGCATGGATAGCTCCGTGACCCTGAACGTTTAAATGCTTTTTCCTCCTTTTCAATTTCTCCTGGTACGTTAATTTTTATTGATAGCTTACAGCTATGACAAGCCTTCTTAGTTTTACTAAGTTGCAGGATGAATGAATGGCATCTGCAGAGGGGTGTGTGTGTGTGTGTGTGTGTGTGTGTGTGTGTGTGTGTGTGAAGACTCCCAAACAAGACCTTTGTTAAGTTTAAGGAATTTGTTTTCATTGCTTAATTGTGATTGCTTAAATATATTGATGGAGAGGAGAGATAAGAACCAGAAAAAAGAGACACGAGAGAATTTTCTTTTTTTAAAAAAACCCCATAAAAATGGAGAAATTAAGAAAGGGAAAATTATATTACATATGGAAGATCAACCTAGTTTTTAAAGCCATCTTTAAAGCTTGTCTACATAAAATAATGTTGATTAATCTTTGCAATTATACTGAGATGTACAAGCCCCCAAACAGGAAACAAACATATTTTGGTGTTCCAAGAAAGCAAATTGGTGTCACACAGCTTTTTCAACATTGCAAAAATCAACTTTTTAACTGTTCTTTACATTCAGTAAATCTATTTTTTTCTATAGAGATAAATTCCAGGGTTTTAATATATCATTCAGAAATACATTCAGGTCTTTTTAATTGATCTTTTTAACACCATGTATTAGTTGTTAAGCCAATAGGAGACATACCATACCAAAAGCCATATCATACAAGAGTTCTCCGACCTATTTTATACTTCCAGCAAGAGGTTCACTTAAAAAAAAACCATTGACATAATAATATAGCTAACCTACAATAATTTAAATTAAACAGATTGAAATAGTCTTATCTTGAAATTATAAGTGTGATATCCTTTTAAGATGTTAGCTATTGATTTATTGATATGAGTATTCCAACCCTTGTTTGTACGACTCTTGCAAATGATAAATATCCACAGTACTGATACTGTTTACTTGTTTATTTAAAAATATTGAACTTTGAATCATCCAAAATCCTTTTAGGGCTGATTGTAATTCAAGTATGAGATAGCATCAAGGCATCTATCTGAATGTCTATAGAGACTCTCAATCATCCAGGTCATAGTTGTCTCTTTTTGGTTTTTTTTTCTTTTTGTTATTTGTAATCTACATGTGATAGGATTTTGTTAATATTTTTCATCATTTGATAAGTAATTTGAATACTATCTCACTTATTCAAAGAGATATCTTAATGACCATGTTCACACAGTGTGTTCAGCTTTATTAGAATCAACCTAAGTCATTTAAAAAAAATGTTTTGGCAAAAAGTGCAATTCTATTCCATTTGGCCAGTTTATAAATGTATTGTACTAACACAGCAAATGGATTAATTCAATAATTAAAAAGTGTGTTGCTGTGAACACAGCCATTGAATCTTGAAAAGAAGGTCACCTTTGTGTATATGTAATATTTTATTGTCAAAAATAGACTGGCATTTATTATTATTATCCTTACGGCGATGCTATGAACTAGATTAGGCAGAGGGATAATAACTGACCCAAAGTCACCCCAGTGAATTTCCTGACTGAGTGGGAATTGAAACCTGAGTACTGTATCTCTTCTCCCTCCACCAACATGAGAGTGATGCTGGATGAAAGAGAGTTTCATTTCAAACACCCTTCAGAATGTGATTTTGCTTACTGAGATGGATGGATGGATGGAAGGAAGGAAAGAAGGAAGGAGGAAGGAAGGAGGAAAGGAAGGAAGGAAGGAGGGAAGGAAAGAGGAAGGGAAGGAAGGAAAGAGGAAAGAAAGGAAGGAAGGAAGAAGGGAAGGAAGGAGGAAAGGAAGGAGGAAAGGAAGGAAGGAGGAAAAGAAGGAAGGAGGGAAGGAAGGAAGGATTCCTTCCTCCCTCACAAGTAGCAAGTATTCAAGCAATTACTCTCTAAAACAAGTATTCTTCACATTGTCCCTCCTTTAACCATGCCTTCCACACCTGTATTATCTTCCGGCCTTCACCCTTACATTATCTCAACCAACATGAGAGTATAAACTTAAGATGCATGAATGACCTGAATGTAAACGATCTAGATGCTATTAATTGGGGAAATGCAACTAAGAGGCAGCTGAAATGCCAATATTTATTTGGAGTGCCAGCCAACTCTGACTCTAAACACTAAGATAGCATAACAAGGGGGTGGAAATCAAATTCTAAATGCCTCCACTCCTGTTGCGATGCTGAGAATTTCTCTGGTTGGTCCTGAAATGGAGAATCTATGCAAATGTCCTCATCTCAGGACCATATATGGATATTTTCACGCACTCCAAACAAATAGAGAGCCTATATTTGAATGCAAGTGGCCCCAAAGTGACCTTGCATTGTTACGTAGCACAATCAGCTTCAGAGAACAGGTTGACATATGGATGGTGCTGAGTCAAACCTTTTCGAAAACTAATGAGCAATTAGAAATGTTAATGAAGCTCGAGGAGGAAAAAAATACCTGTTGGAAAACATTACAAATCATCTGCTACTGAAACATGTTCTGTTTGGAAAGCAAGCACCATATTTCTTTTATTGTTGATTTAGCAAGTGCATTGCCACCCAAGAAAACAAGAGTGGATAACGGATCCAAAAATCAACCTAGAAATGGGAACCCACGTAACTAGGATAATAATGAAAGCAGGAAAAATCATGCTTTTAAGGCTGAGTAAATATGGCAGTCTAAATGGGAAAGAATTGGGCTTAAAAGTGTGAAAATGAAAGAAAAATGAATTTACCATTGGATGAATATAATCCAGCATAGCTAAGAATCATTCTCAAATCAAACAAGCAAGCAAGCAAGCAAAACAGATTAAAAAGAAATAGAACATGAAAAGAGATGCTTCATATTATACAGACATGGAAAAAACCATACAGGCAACCTAATGTGCCGTCTTTCATTGTATTACCATGTCTTCATTGGTGACTTAAAATGGAAAGATCATTTTATTCTATGCAAGAATACATATTCTGGTCCAGGAGTTTGACTGAATTGTTCTAGGCTGGGCAGTGATTTGGCCAATCCAAAAAGCAGTTAATCTTGTGGGTTTCGGCTGAGACACATTTCAGACAGTAAATAGGACACGGCTATTGTTTCTATCTGTTTCTCTGTCCTCCTGTATGCCAGCTTGCCCCCTAAACCTGTTTACTCTTTTGTCCCTACCGCTAATGCTGCCGCCACCTCGCTTAAATGAAAGTGGAATATTCCCAATGGGACTACCTACTTTTAACCTGACACTTTCTTCTCCTTTCCTTCCAGCATTGGCTTTGCTTTTGCTTCTCTACTTTTTTGATCACTGGCATACAGGATGATGAGGAAGGAGGGAAGGAATGGGGTTGAGGAGAAGGAGGAGAAGGAGGAGGAGGAGGAGGAGGAGGAGGAGGAGGAGGAGGAGGAGGAGGAGGAGGAGGAGGAGGAGGAGGAGGAGGAGGAGAGAAAGAGGAGAATAAGAAGGATAATAAGAATAAAAGGAGGAGGAGGAGGAGGAGGAGGAAGAAGAAGAAGAAGAAGAAGAAGAAGAAGAAGAAGAAGAAGAAGAAGAAGAAGAAGAAGAAGAAGAAGAAGAAGAAGAAGAAGAAGAAGAAGAAGAAGAAGAAGAAGAAGAAGAAGAAGAAGAAGAAGAAGAAGAAGAAGAAGAAGCTTCAAGTCCACTACTTTTGTAGTTTCCCATATTTCAATTAAATTGTACCATACCATCAGGTGGGGCTTTCTCCCTCACCGCTAATGGGTACTTTTAAGCTAAAATAAGAATTCAACCCTTGAAAAAATGCTTGGGAGTTGTTATCCTCGTCCTTAGAGAAATTGGGAGAAATTATCATTCATAGATCTTGGATTAAAACTCTGAAAAGCTGTTTATGCTATCTGCGTCTCCCGAAGAAAATTTTCAGAAATGGAGAAAAGAAAGGAACAAAATTCTGGTTACTGCCACTACTACTTCCTGGGTGTGAATCAGCCTGACTTTTGCAAAAATAAAAAAAAAAAGATATACGTAAGTGAAACTTTGTAAATTGTTACGTTGACACAGATAAATCTGAATGTCTCCAGGAACACTAGGCATTGAAAAACCAGAGTGAACGATAAAAAACTGATTTTAGCATATTCCATTTTAATTAATTTTTAAAACTTAAACATCCATAAATAAAAATTAGAAAAGGAAAGAAAGAAAGAAAAACACCTTCCCTTCAGCCATAACAGCCATTTCTTCCTGTTGAAAATCCCAGAGCTGCTTTGCTTCTTTTTTGAAGGCAAATTTCTTTCTAATTAATTAGAAACTCGGTAAGGTGGGGAGAACGAGGCTCCTTATTCCTTGCCCCCCTTATTTTTTTTGGTAACTAGCTGGAGCCTTTCTCTTTCATAGAGTACAAGTGAAGGTTTGATTTGGGGGAACACAAATGGTGTAGGGTCTCCTGCTTGGGCGGGGGTGGTGGTTTTGGACTAGATGACCTCCAAGGTCCCTTCCAACTCTGTTATTCTATATATTTTCCCCCTAAAGGCTGGCTGGGCTAACCTGTTAAATACTTTCAAGCGCCTGCATGCTGGACCCTGAGCCATTCTGCAGATGTCTTCTCAAGTTATATTTGAAGCAGTGGTGGAATTAAATTTTTTTTTACTATTGATTCTGTGGGTGTGGTTTGGTGGGCGTGGCAGGGGAAGGATACTGTAAAATCCCCATTTCCTCCCCACCCCACTAACCAGCTTTCCAGCTCCGTTCTCCTGTGCAGGGCAACAAAAGAAGACCCAGCCGATCAACTGGGACTCGGGAGGCAAAGAATAGATGGGTTGGCAGGGCCAGTCAGAGATGGTATTTGCCGATTCTCCGAACTACTCAAAATTTCCGCTACTGGTTCTCCAGAACGGGTCAGAACCTGCTGAATACCATCTCTGATTTGAAGCCCAGAGAAGCAAGTTTTACTCCCATCCTTTGTACATCCATGCAGAGTTTAATCTTCCCACAGCTTTCTCTCTCCACAAAACAACAACAACAGGGGAGCCACCAACGATTTTAAAGCAACTTGTGATATGCATCTGATTTAGCCACCTAACTGTATTTTCCCCCCCAGCCACCATTGTCTAAACAGAATTGAGGCAACAGCCTTGGAGAAGTTCGCACGAAACACCGGAGACTTGTTTTGAAAGTAAGATCTAGCATACATCTAGCCCAAAGCTTTTACCACCAAATTTTAGGTAAGGTAACTCAAAGGATGCTCTCAAAAGTGAAAGAAAAAAATTAGGGGCTGCATGAAACCCAGAGGATCTTGCCTTTATTTTCAAATTCATATTTCATTCTACATAAGATGCTGAGAATTGGACTGCAGTGGAAGATAACAAACCAACCAATAATTAATAGGTAATATTTGGGAAAGGGTTAGAATTTTAAAAAGATAGTTCGTATTATCTTATATTTTAATAACAAACTGAAAATGTTTATGCAAATGTTCCTAACAGTCAAATCATTATCTTCATCTGAATAGGAGTATCAGCCTGCTCACATTGTAGTAACACACACATATTTACAATAAGGAAAATAACTCATCTATCTCCATCTACCTGTCTGCCTGGCCAAAGCCCATAAGACACTGGTGACTTACATAATTTTGATTGGTTTTAACATGTGTAAATTGAACCAACAAGCCTGATTACTTAAGTCCATTCCCATTTGTGAAACAAATACAATTTGGTTTCCATCTATAAAAGATAGGCATCGGAAATATATACTGTATTTCATACCTATACAGGTAGTTTCCTTTTAACAACTTGTGGTTCAATTCATGTGTTTTTAATTTTTTTTAAAAAAAATATTTTTTTCCACCCTGAAATAAAATAGTTTCCCACTTTTTCTCCCCCCTTATCAAATCTACCTGCAACATATAATTTTAGGCAGCTAATAGTAAATTAGACATACACTCAGATTTATTATGATAAGAACATTCGGTAAGCTAATTTCAAAATGATGACTCCTATAAATTCTTATAATTTATTATTTAGCACTTTGGTTTTTAATCATTAAGTACGTGAAGACTTTGTAGGTCAAACCTGTATTAATGAAGACAGTAATCTATTTTTCAAACTCTCAACTATCACCTATCTTTCAGATTGTAAATTAGCAGAAATATCTTCAAACATTTGTAAGTTGGGAGGGGAGGTAAGCGAGAAAATTTGGGAGGACCCGCAGAGCTTTTTAAGCAAATGAATCATGATACTTTTGCTCATTTAAGGTCTGGCTTTTCTGGCACTCTCAGAAGGATAAATTGCAGGTGTTATGGGAAGTAAAGCAACAGAGGCCCTTATGGTGAAAGTCAGCACTGTCACTTTACAGTGAGAGGGACAGGGGAAAATTTAAAATTATGCAAACATAACTGAGTGAAGTTTTCATTAGATTGTTGCATTAGGACAATTGGGGTCATTAAGGAGAACTTTCTCTGCCTATTCACACTTTGCCAAAGCTAAAATATTAATCAAATGAATTTTTTACATGGTACAGACAATGCATTAAAATGGGGCTTTTGCTGTTACTCATGTATGTTACTAATGAGGAAAATGCCTGATTTTTCTTTTTTAAAACAGGTTTAGGGACTCTGGGGAATGCCGCGTGCCAGACCTGGCCTCTGACCAACTGAACTTATTATTCTGATTCTTGACATGATGTCACTGCTACTTGGGTTACACTAACTTTTTACTTCATACAGCACATCTGATAGTTTTCGAGATTAACTTTCTCCTGGCTTCCAATCTCTTGGGTGGTTTTGCTAGGGCCTACTTCACAGCTTTCCGCATTCGAAGCAGAATTGGGATTTGCGGTTTAAAAGATCTAACAGATTTCTCTAGGACTGTAGTTCTTAAAAAATTTGGCTCTTTACATTCTTAAAAATGATTAAGGACTCCAAAGAGCTTTGGTTTACATGGATTGCATCTATCAATATTTGTTGCTGTCATGTCTGACTATTTGTGACCCCATGGATCATAACACACCACACACACCCTGTCTTTCACTGCCTCCTGGACTTTGCCCAAATTCATGATCATTGAACCGAAGACACTATTTAACCATCCCATCCTCTGCTGTCCCCTTCTCCTTTTGCCTTCTATCTTTCCCAATATCAGGATATTTTCGAAGGAGTCCTCCCTTCCCACTGGGTGGACAAAGTATTTGAGTGTAAGACCCTCCAAAAGACATTCAGGGTTGATCTCCTTTAAGATTGACTGATTGGATCTCTTTGCAGTCCAAGGGACTCTCAAGATTGTCTTTTCCAACACCACAATTTGAAAGCATCAATTCTTCGGCGCTCAAGCTTCCTTATGGTCCAACTCTCAGAGCCATACATTTCCACTGGGAAACAATATTTGCTGTATTAGAAATTAAAACTGAAAAAAATAAAATATTTATTTAATTGAAAGGGACTTGGGGTCCCTGCCATGCTTCTCCAAAAACTTGAGTCCTGAACAAAATGGCATTCTTCTTCTTCTTTACTTCCTCTTTTACCACTTCAAGTGTTGGTAAAGGTAAAGGTTCCCCTTGCACATATGTGCTAGTCATTTCTGGCTCTAGGGGGAAGTGCTCATCTCCGTTACAAAGCCAAAGAGCCAGCGGTGTCCGAAGACGTCTCCATGGTCACGTGGCTGGCATGACTAAACACTGAAGGCGCATGGAATGCTGTTACCTTCCCACCCAAGTGGTCCCTATTTTTCTACTTGCATTTTTACGTGCTTTTGAATTGCTAGGTTGGCAGAAGCTGGAACAAGTAATAGGAGCTCACTCAATTACACGGCACTAGGGATTCGAACGGCCAAACTGCCGACCTTTTCTGATCGACAATCTCAGCGTCTTAGCCACTGAGCCACCGCATCACTTCAAGTGTCAGAGGAGATTACAAAGTTTTGGTTCTTGTCTATCTAATATTGGGGCTTGAAAATCAGAATAGCTCTGATTTTGCTCCTATATTGTGACTGTGTTGCTCTCAGCCTCATGCTGTAGGATGAACGGCTAACGCCACAGCTGGCTACAACATGGTGAATCTGCTGAACAGTTTACGAAAAAGTTATGTTTTAATTGTGGGATATGAATTGCCCTGAAAATTTTGAGACCACCATGATTTATAGCTTTGCCAAAGAAAAAAGAAAAAGGAAAGCAGAAAAAAAAAACACCTACTATTGAGTTTCTGCATGAGGTTTTGCCATTTTCACTTTTACATACCTATCACTCCCCATTGTTTCTCCTCTTTGATTGATGGTGGGCCTTCCTCATGCTCCCATTATGAGTTTTATAATTATCACTGGTAATAGAGAAGCTTCTTCAGTCTCCTATTCAGGGAGATTGCCCGAATTATTCATTGCAGACCTTTGGTATATGGGAGTATGAAAAAACAAGAATTTATTTCCCGTCTCAGGCACATGCTAGATAAGAGGATGTATTTATTTCCCCATGTTCCAAAAAGAATTCAGGCTGGAAAAATAAATATCACTTAGGCTGTCAACATCTACAACTTTATAGTCATGGAGGTAGAGTGATTTTACTGCATTAAGTCCAGGAAACCCCAAAACCTCGCTTCTGAGAAGGAGATGACCAAGGGAAGAGGGGCAGAAATACATCAGGAGTATATCCTTACTCAGCTAAATCCTCCCACGGTTCTTAGAATAGAGTAGAATTGAAAGGAACCTTGGAGGCCTTCTAGTCCAACCCCCCGTTCAAATAAGAGAGCCTATAAGAGCTGTGGTGGCACAGTGGTTAGAATTCAGAATTGCAGGCTACTTCTGCTAACCGCTGGCTGCAGTTTGGCAGTTCGATTCTCACCAGCTCTAGGTTGACTTAGCCTTCCATCCTTTCGAGATTAGTAAAATGAGGACCCAGATTGTTGTAGGCTGACTCTGCAAACCACTTAGAGGGCTGTAAAGCACTATGAAGCGATATGTAAGTCTAAGTGCTATTGCTATACCATTTCAGACCTGTGACTGTCCAGTCTCTTTTTAAAAACCTCCGGTGATGAAGTGCCCATAATGTTTGATGGCAAACTGTTCCGCTGGTTAATTGTTCTCACTGTTTGGAAGTTTCTCTTTAGTTCTAGGTGCTTCTCTCCCTGATTAGTTTCCATCCATTGTTCTTAGGCCTTGACCAAGCAAGTTCCAACAACACTATCTTTACTTCAACCTATACATTGTGCTTACTTGAAAAACCAATAGGAAATTTGAAATGCCCTCAACCTTTGGCTCTTGTAAAAGCCCACTGAATATATCATCTGGGTTTCGCCTAATTACACTTAATTAGGAAACATAATTACGCTTCCAGTGTCACTTTCCTCCCACTAGGAGGACAGTGGACAGCAGGAATACCAGGATGGTATCAAAGGCAGGGAGACACTAGATAGAAACAATCACGTAAGGACTAATATGAACAATTTTAAACAAGCAAACCAAACAATGAGAGAAAAGGAAGGTGTGGAAGAGGTGGGGACACTGTTACCATAATTGACTGAATATTATTTCATAAGAAGGTGGTTTATAAAAGGATCACTATTTATTTATTTAGGTTGATGTGTGGTTGGAAACATATCTTCATGTTCTCACAGACTACCACTGATTTTTAAAATAGGTGACATCAAGAACTAAACTTGGGACTATTTCTTAAACAGTTGGATTGACTATCTCTATAGCTTTCCAGGTAGTATTTATGACTGTGAAGATGTGAAAGAATGTGGTCTGGAGTCACAGGAGGGAGATAACAGAGCTTTGTATGTCTGATGGGAAGGTAGAAAGGTATTCTGCCTTGAGGAGGGGGTCAGATTAGAAGACCTCCTTTCAGCCCTGATACTCTGTTTTATAAGCAAAGTAGGATCTTCCCTAGCAATTCACAGAGGATATCTATGGTAATTGCTGATAATTTGTTTAATCTGGCAAGATTCTGTCTAATGGAAATTAACTTAGGCTCACTTATCAGAGACAATCCTTTTTTATATTTTTATATCCATATATTTATACTTATATTCAAATACATTTCAACAATCCTTTTTACTGTTTAATTTTCACCATTTCAAATCTATGTTTGGTAGACTGTATTGAATTTTGGAGATAAACTGGGTACTAAAGAACTGATGTACAATTGCCAAGATTTCAATAACCTAGAATAAATCTGGTTAAAGTCAGTTCTATTTTTATTTTATTTTTAGTTGTAAGGAACTGCTCAAGGATTGACAAGTGAAGAAGAAAGTCAGAGAGTAACAAAATGTTGTAACTGACACTGACTGCTTAATTGTCTGCAATATCTCAGATGCCTTAAAAGTATATTTTCAAGTTATTTGTTTATTTAACAATAAAGTATCTCCAACTTTTTCATTCTTTCTCTTTTCTTTTTATTTCCAAGTGCTAGTAATGTCTTGACTTTGTTATTAAACCAATTCCTTAATAACAAAACATCCTGAAAAGTAACCCCAGGATCATCTGCTGATTACAGCTCTGTAATGTTTTAATGACTCTGCCTTTTTTCTTCTGAAAAGACAGTATAATAATTGTAATAATTTTGTTTCTCAAGTGTTTCTCCCCTGACATGGAGTTTCTTAATGAAAACCGTTCCCAGGGTGTGTTTTCTCTATGACCTTTTATTGCCAAAGCAACAGGGGGAGACAAAGAAATTTAAATGACAAAATAAATACGCTGTGGCAATTTTGAATGCTTTTCAATTAACAATCATAAATAATGTTTATTACAAGAGCATTAACAGCCCCCTGTGACTGTTAGACACACAAGTCTTTACAGTTACAGAGAAAACTTTTTTTTCAGTTACTGAGTTGTTACTGAGACACAGTTAGGGGTAGCAGAGCTCAAATAACATGTGTGTGTGTGTGTGTGTGTGTGTGCGCACTGTCACCCATATTCTCTTATCTTTCTAACAAATATGAAGCCAAATAAACACAATTAGAGTATAAGGCATAACAATTTAAAAGTCCATGCTTATAGCTTGGGAAGAAACTAGAATGTTTTCTTTCTGTGATCACACATACAAATAGGAGGTACCTAATATTTTGAAGATCATTGTTTGAAACACATTTCTTTACATGAACTAAAAAGGAATGTTATGATGTGGATTTTTTTAAAAAAATAAATAAATAACTAGAATGGGGGGGAAATGACATCCAAGCATACGTTTGATGCGAATTCTAGGAAAAGTTTGCCCTTGAAATGGGGGAGGGGAGATTCTCCCAGGGTCTGACAATGCCAAATGACTTCCCCACTTCTTGGAAGGAAGTACACCAAAGGTGGCATCCAGCAGGTTCTGACCAGTTCTGGAGAACCAGTAGTGGAAATTTGGAGTAGTTCAGAGAACCAGCAAATACCCCTGCTGTTTCCTATAATCACCCTTCTATGTAATTCTGTTAGGATAGCAGTTAGACTCCTTATTCTCAGTGTAGAGACAGAGGTGATATTCAGCAGGTTCTGACCAGTTCTGGAGAACCGGTAGTGGAAATTTTGAGAACTTCAGAGAACCGACAAATTCCACCTCTGGCTGGTCCCACACGTATCTATTCTCTGCTTCCTGAGTCCCAGCTGATCGGCTGGGTCTTATTTTGTTGCCCTGCACAGGAGAACAGAGCTGGAAAGCAGGTTAGTGGGGTAGGGAGGGAATGGGGATTTTGCAGGAACCTTCCCCTGCCACGCCCACCAAGCTACGCCCATAGACCCGGTAGTAAAAATTTTTTTTGAAACCCACTGCTGAAGTACACAATTAATGTCTACACAGCTTCAATTTGGTTACTTATTTATTTAATTTCTAGGCTGTCCAAAAGCAAATATCTTGAGAATAATATGAAGCGTATCGTTGGACTAGAGAGTTTGATCCCTCAGGATGTTGTGACCTTCTTTATTTAAATGGTTTTAAAATTCAATGGAAATCAGGCAAATTTACAGAAAGTTAAGGCTCTCAACTCACTGTGAGCCTTGATAGTAATATTATCTCCAAGATCAGAGGGAACACACTGGAGAATTTCCTCAACTGAATGAGAGCAGTAAAGATTGCCTTTGTTTTGCTGATACTTCAGTGGCTGTTTCCATCAAGGGATGCTAGAGACTTTCTTTTTATTTTCATTTCTCTGTCTCTTTGAATCCTAGAGAGTTATATTTGATCCAGTATATAATCATTCGTAAGTAGAGTCCTCCTGTCTCCTAGACTAGAATGTAATACTATCAACACTCATATTTCTCCATTCCTTTTTTATTGGAGCCAGGTGAAACTATGAAACTCACAAAAATGGACTAGGCAGGAGTTAACACATTGAAACGGAATGAAAGAATTGAGAGATTCATCTGTCTGGATGAGGTTGCCAATGCAGATTCATTGAAGGAATAATAGGGATATGATCAGAAGCACGACTGAATGTGGTGGATTCTTTTTAAGCAGTTTAAACTAATAAGACAGCAGTGACCAAAGATAGCCTTCAGTTATCTATGCTTTAAAGTTTAAGTCACTTCCTATTGAGGTTTTTTCAATGCATACTGCATAAGATTTATTTTTTTTTTAAAAAACTCATCCATTGGTACAGAATATGGATGCTGTGATGCTAACTGGAACTGGGCATTATGACTATTATTGCACTAGTACTGAATCATTCTCTCTGACTCTCTGTTTGTTCCTAAATGTTCAGGAACATGGAATCAGATCAACACTGTGAGCTGACCAAAGTTACATCTTTATTGCTACATGGCTATTTATAATAATCTCACCAGACTGAATGCATTCCCTTGGGAACTGCCACATAAATGTTTCAGAGGTTCTGGGGGAAGTAAGATCTAGGCCAGGGGTGTCAAACTCGCATCCTCACAGTGTCATCACATGATGTATTGTGGCTTTTTCCCCTTTGCTAAACTGGGTGTGGGCATGGCCAGCCTGGGATGCATCTGGGCTGCGGGACCCCTGATCTAGGTCCTTTCCTGTTGTGCAAGGATTCTAGGCTTACCACCCTCTTCATACCGCCTCCCACTGTATCTGGAGATTACATTAGCCCAATTCAAGAAACAGTTACTTTATAAAATACAGGTAATCCTTGACTTACAACAGTTCGTTTAGTGACTATTCAAAGTTATAACAGCACTTATGGCCATTTTTTGCACTTATGCCAATTGCAGCATCCCCACTACCACATGATCAAGATTTGAATACTTGGCAACTGGCTCTTATTTATGACCATTGCAGTGTCCCAGGGTCATGCGATCCCGTTTTTGGGACTTTCTCAAAGTCAGTGGGGAAGCTGGATTCACTTAACAGCTGTGTTGCTAATTTAACAACTGCAGTGATTCACTTAACAAACATGGCAGGAAAAGTCGTAAAATGGGGCAAAACCCACTTAACAAATTTGTCACTTAGCAACATAAATTTTGGGCTTAATTGTGGTCATAGGTTGAGGACTACTTGTACTCTATCATTAGGAGCTACATTATATTTATTTTTGCCCTAATATTATCATTAAAGTCTCAAGTGCTCTTGCATCTATTATGGTATTAAACATAATTCCCAGAGAGTCAGTCTTTTTAGCAGAAGACATCTGGATATGAAATACTGTCATTATGTAGGACTTTGAAATAGCAGTAGCGCTTAGATACCACTTCACAGTGCTTTACGGCCTCTCTAGGCAGTTTACAGAGTCAGCATATTGGCCCTAACAATCTGGGTTCTCATTTTACAGACTTCGGAAGAATGGAAGGCTGAGTCAACCTTGAGCTAGTTAGGATCAAACAGCTGCCAGTCGGTGGCATACTGCATTTTAACCACTACGCCACCACAACTCTTGAGATGTTAACAATAGTGTTATCGTTAGCAGTATCCTGCCCTTCCACTATTAAGGGCTTTCAAGTAACCAACAATCCAATACATTTTTTTTAAAAAAAAATATCAGTATTTTGAACTACTACCTAATAACAATAAATCTGAGCATGCAGGAAGGTGTTAAATGCAGATGGATATCAGCCAAAGTTCTTTGGAGAACTGAGCATCAAATGAATATTTCTTAAGGAAGATAATCCAAACCAGGAGTTTAATACTGTAAAAGGAAAGATTGGCTGTTAAACACCTCCAATCTAACCTCAACACTTGGGAACAATCCAACTTGAATAGTGACCTCAAAACAAGGGTGGGTATCAAGAGAATAATGCTCAGAGGGAGATTCACAAGACAATGAATGGAATGTAAGACTGAATAGAATATCAGAAGATAAAACGTACAACATTTTAAAGCAGGCTTTGTAAGAGGAAGGCATAAATAGATAGCCAAAGTGATGTAGTATTAAAGAAACTGGACTGGAAAGACCAAGAGAACATGCTTATCCTAAACAGTGGAAATTCACTTGATGATTTTCACCCCATAGCCTTTCTCAGCTCAATCTTCCTTCCTTCCTTCCTTCCTTCCTTCCTTCCTTCCTTCCTTCCTTCCTTCCTTCCTTCCTTCCTTCCTTCCTTCCTTCTTTCCTTCCTTCCTTTCTTTCTTTATTATTTTCATTTGTCAATTGCTTACAAGAATAATAGACATAAGAATAAACATAAGTTTGAATCCAGGAAATAGGTACAAATAAATGGGGACAATAGGAGAGGGACAGTAGGCACGATTGTGTGCTTATGCATGCTCCTTACAGGTCTCTTAGGAATGGGGTGAGGTCAATAGTGGTTAGTTTGAGGGTAAAGGAGTGGGGGTTTGAGCAGGTGACAACAGAGTCAGGTAGTGCGTTCCAGACATGGACCACTCCGTTGCTGAAGTCGTACTTTCTGCAGTCGAATTTGGAGCTGTTTACATTGAGTTTGTATCTGTTGTGCGCTCTTGTATTGTTGCGGCTGAAGCTGAGGTAGTCATTGACTGGTAGGACATTGTAGCAGATAATTTTGTGTACTATGCTCAAGTCCAACCATAGGTGGCATAGTTCTAGGTTGTCCAAGCCCAAAATCTCAAGTCTGGTGGTGTAGGGCAGTGGTCCCCAACCTTTTTGTACCAGGGACCGGTTTCAAGCAGAAACATTTTTCAAGGACCGGGGAGATCCGAGTTTGGTAGTTTGCTTGCAGACGTTTCATTACCTGACTAGGTAACATCTGATGTTGTTACCTAGTCGGGTAATAAACGTCTGCCAGCAAACTCCCAAGTTCAGGGAGCGCCTCGGCCCTGCCTCCCTCAGCCCCATCCCTCAGGTGTCTCCCTCCCTCAGGTGTCTCCCTCCTCCCTCCCTCAGGTGTCTGCCTCGTTCCTCTCTCAGTCACTCTATCGCTCCTACAGCAGCCCAGGAAGAAACTGCTTCAAAGAAGCCGGGGGTGGGGGTGGGGTGGCTTTCCTGTCGCCACAGCTTCCCGAGCGCCCGTTTCACCCCACCCGCCCGCCCGCCCGCTCGCGTTCAATCCACGGTGCTCCGTTCTGCCTGCCTGCCTGCCTGCCTTCTTCGTTTCGGAGCAGCTTCGGCTGATAAAAAGAGGCGAATAGTTATTATTCTCAGCCGAAGCTGCTCCCAAACAACCAGACAGGCAGGCAGGCAGAACGGAGCACTGTGGATTGAACCGCAGCGAGCGGGCGGCGGAGTGGGGTGAAACGGGCGCTTGGGAAGCTGCGGCGACGAGACCCCTCCCCCGGCTCTTTGAAGCAGTTCTTCCTGGGCTGGTGGAGGAGCGAAAGCGACTGAGAGAGCTGAGCCAGAGAGCAGGACAGGCTTCGGTTGCTTCCTCCCTCCCCTTCTTTCATTTGTGTCCTTGATCCCGATCCCAGCAGCATTCACCGAAGGTGAAGAAAGCCGCCATTTTTAATTTTTTTTTCTTTGCGGCCCGGTAAAGAGTGCTCCACGGCCCGGTACCGGTCCGCGGCCCGGTGGTTGGGGACCCCTGGTGTAGGGTATTCTGTTGCGAGCAGAGGAATGTAGAACGTTTCTCATGATATATTTCTGGGCTCGCTCAATTGTATTAATGTCCAATATACAGTGCAGATTCCAGACAGTATTCCCCGAGGAGAAGCTTTGTAAGATTAGATTTACAACTCTTCAAGCCTTTTTGGCAATGCTGTTGCAGTGAGCTCTGGCGCTTAGGTGGTTCGATATGAGTACTCCAAGATCTTTGACATCTTTTTTGTCAAAATTTTGACAAAGATTTCAAAAATTTGAAATCTTGTATTTGTGTGTTGCTGAACTCCCTTCAGAGATTCCCATATAAACTGACTCAAGCTCCTGGGGAAAAGATGGAAGGAATAAAGAACACACATAGACACCAAAACAAAAACTCCCTCCTCCTTCCTTTACATTGTTTGAAAGATACAAGATGACCTTGCTTAATTTTTTAAAAATATGTTCCTTCTGAATGTGGCAGACTATTACAATTGCCTGTCAATGCAAAGGAGGGAGAAGAGAGTTGGAACATGAGTTCTCAAACATGAGAGCGGCTTTTATATAAAAAAAATAACAATATGCATACGTATCTGTTAAATCCAAGAGGCTGAGCCAGATAAAACAATCCTTCTGTTCTAGCTACTCTCTCTCTCATTCTGATTAAATAGCCTAAATAATAGTGTTGCAGAGGAAAGCTCTCCAAGATGAAATATGTCATTCTGAAAAGGCTTTTGAAATACTACTTGTTCAGATAGATGTTTCCTCCCCCCCCTCCCTTTCTCATAAAGGAGGAGGCGGGGATTTAAAATATACTCGGAGAATATAACGCTGTGCATTGTTGCTTGAAACCAAACTTTAAGGCAATGTTGTAAGAATACAACTGCACTTTCTTTTCTCAGAATACTTGACCCTGGGTTAAAGTAGTTATAGATTGGTTGAGTAGATTTTTTTTCCCCCTTGAAAAAGTATTTACATTGTTCAGTCAACTTTTTGGAGGAAAAATATATATATGATCCGGCACTATTGTTGTCATTCCTTTTTTGTCCTTCCTTTCTTCTGGTTTACTCACAAGGTGAATTCCATGAAACGATGAAAGGCAGACTTAAATATGAGACTATAGTACTCTCAGCAAGTAAGAAATTACTGGTTGAAGTAACACAAAGATAAATTTTCCCTGCATATTTTACTCCGCTAGTCATTGCTGGCTATAGGGAGCTTTGTTCATCTCTATTTCAAGGGCATTAAGTCAGCACTGTCTGAAGATATTTCTGTGGTCATGTGGCCAGCATGATGTCATGTAGCGCTGTTACCTTCCCACCAAAATGGTACCTATTTATCTACTTGCATTTGTATGCTTTTGAACTGCTAGATTGGCAGGAGCTGGGGTGAGGACAGGAGTTCACCCTGTCCCTTGGAGCTTGAGTCTCGAACCTGGACTGCCGGTTTTCCAGTCAACAAGCCCATTGAGTCTTATCCATTGAGCCACTGTGCGGCTCCCAGTACAAATATTCATACATAAATTCTAATTGTTTTCAGGGTATATGTAGTTATGATCTTCCCTGAATATCTTCAAACTCTTCAAGCCACAAAAAGTATTGTCTAAAGACTTAAAATGGATAAACAGAGTCTTTCACTAGCATAACCTCATAACAAATGATGAAATGTTAATTAACAATTAGGGAGACGTCATTTAGCCCATTGGTTGCCAACCAGTGGGCCGGGGACCACTGGTGGTCCATGAGAAAATTTTGGTGGTCCACAGAGAAATGTCACCCCTAAAGCAATTAATCCAGGCTGTGCGGGAACACAAGGTTGCACCGCCCACATGGCCTGCGGGAACACAAGGCTTGCGTCGCTTGCATTGCGAACAACACGAGGTAGTGAAGGGGAGGAAGGGGGAGGGGGGAACTTGCCCTACTCACCCGACGCACCTCTCCTGGCCACCAGGCTGCTTCTTTCTGCTTCTTTTGTCTTTCTTTCTCTCCCCCAAACTCCACCACAAATGAGTCTTTGGGACCCTGCAAGGCATCCTTCTCCAAGAGGCTGTACCGGCGTGACAAGTCTCACAAAGACTCATTTCTGGTGGAGTTTGGGGGAGAGAAAGAAAGACTTCAGCTGCTTCTGCTGCTTTCCTTTCATGAAGCCAAAAGTCTCTCTTTCTCTCTCTCTCTCCCACCCCACCCCCCTGAGAATGGAGCTGGAGACGGTATCCTGTGATCCCAAATAAAGAATGATCGATTGGTAGGAAAACAGGATGAGGAATTTTCCTGCAGACTTTTTGGGGGATTTTCCCAGCGTCTCTGGTCCGCGGGATTTAAAATTATGAATTTGGTGGTTCCTGAGGTCCAAAAGGTTGGCAACCCCTGATTTAGCCAATATGTATCATTGAGAAGCCACTTTGTATGTTTCCAGTCTCCAATTGTTCAAGCAGAAATATTTTATGGATTGTCTGGATCATTTCTTAGGTTTTATTTGTAGGCTGCAAGATCATATCTGAGAAACTTTGCAGTTTTCCTGGTGACTGAACATAGGTTGGCTTGGTTAGGGGTAAAGAGGGTTAAGGCAATGTTACTGTTTTTCTCTTCACCGATGTTCCACACATGGGAAACAGAGATATTAAGAAAGAAATTATTGGGACCTCTGGAAAAATCTCAATAATTCCCACCAAAGTTGAGACTGATGCATTTTATGAAGCCATGGTTTACATTTAGGCTGAGAGAGAGGGATTCCATCCCCAAGACCATGGACTAAACTCTCTGGCTGAGTGGAGATTTGAATCTGGATTTTTTTCTCCACTTTACCTACTTATTTCACTCTGACCAGCACATCGCTACAACCAGTTCACGTTCTGATTAAACACACTAAAAATCTCATTAGCAAAAACATTGGACTTTGTGCTTTAAAAATAACTCTTGTACAGCAAGAAAGTGATAGCAACTCTTCCTTTTTTTCCAATGGGTGTGTGTGATTTTTTCCCCCCACCCTCACTTTAGGAAACAAGGTCGCCTTAAGACCAATGAAATTTTCATTAGCCTTACAAGGCAGATACATATTAATAAATTTAATTCCCTAGTGCACCGTGTCCCAATGAACATTGGACTTTAAAACAACAACAACAACCTGTGATCAACAACCTACCTTGGATGTTCCTTATTCTCCAAATATGAGAAAAAAGAATGAAACAACTCTGCATTTTTTTTAAACTTTCACGTACAGTAATATCCCCCATATTTTTATCCTCATTGATCTTACAAGTTACAAATGAAATACATAAGGTGACATAATGGTAGGTTTGTTTTTCAGTGACTGTTCTCATGCTTTCAATTAATAATCAAAACAAAGAAATCTTTACTCCAGCATACAAAGCCTCTGTAGAATTATCCAGCTCTGGTAAGGGGGATGTGTGTGTAAGAGCATAAATCCCAAGAGAGAGTCCACTGCACAGATGCTCTCTCCAATCCACACTGATGCCATCTCTGGTGTCAAATAAAAATGTACAGCACAACAGAGAGATGAGACCAAAACTGTCAGCACCAATTGGGATTGTACAAATCCTATTAGGAAAATGGATGCACCAAGATTCAATTTTTGGATTCCAAAGAGGCTCAAACTGTTGACCTTGTGAAGTCTTCCTAGGACAACATAACAAAAGTCCGTAGATTTGTGCAGATTTTTTTTAAAGAAAAGAAACCTCTTTGTTTCCCCCTTCCTCCTATATGCACAAACACACACAAACTGACACACAAATGACGTAAATACAAACATTGAAAATAAATAACACACAACTTCTGTAATTATTTAAAGTAATAAGTTTTTTTTAATTTGGTGAGCCACCCCAAATTAAATACACTATCCGAAAACTAATGATGTTAACCAATTAGAATATCTTTAGAGGAGGGCTAAAGGATTCAGGAAAGGTCTAGATCAAAGGCAAACAGAGTTGAGGACTGCTAGGTCTTGTGCAATTTTATACAGATTTCACTACTAACTGATATAAAATCAAAGGAATACAATAAAAGTAAATGTAAATAAGTAGGTGAATGTGATGCCAACCTGTTGTATGATCTATATGGAAAGATGATTAAGATATGCAAGAACAAAGCTACATTAGAATTACTGGTGGATTTGAAAATAACTTTCTTGCATTCTTGAACGGTTACATGAACTGGGCATGGCTAATCTAGTGAAGAGAATGACCAGGGGAGACATGATAGCAGTCTTCCAATATTTGAGGGGCTGACACAGAGAAGAGAGGGTCAACCTTTTTTCCAAAGCATCTGAAGGCCAGGCAAGGAATAATGGATGGAAACTGAACAAGGAGAGATTCAACCTGGAAATAAGGAGAAATTTTCTGACAGAGAGAACAACCAATCAATGGAACAACTTGCTGTTAGAAGTTGTGGAAGCTTCACTGGAGGCTTTCAAGAAGAGACTGGATTGCATTGGATTTGTCAGAAATGGTGTAGGTAGGATCTCCTGCTTTGGGGGGGGGGGGTTGGACTAGATGAGCTACAAAGTCCCTTCCAACCGTTATTCTTTAGCCCATAAAGATAACATTGAACAAACATTTGTCTTGTTATTGCCAAATGTTCTTTGCCAATATTAAGGTATGGCATAGGGCATGTTCAATATTTATTTATTTAATTGGATTTCTAGGGCTGTCCATATCATAAATGCGGCTCTAGGGGAGTGGTGAAATTTTTTTTAAAATGCTTTGTGTTCTCTCCACTTAATACAACATAGCCCTGAAAATATACTCCAGTTGTTGCTGGTTCACCCATGTTCTCTTTGAATGCATTGACTGAAAAAAAAATGTGTGGGTAGGAATATACAAACTCCCCCAGAAAGCGCTGGGTAATTTGTAACACCCTTTGGATAGATTTGTGCTGCTATGAAAGCAAGGTGCCAGAATGGCCCCCTTTTCTAATTTTACTTCAAATGTGCACTTCCAAACAGCGCTTATTTATATGCGCTGAATCTTGTTACATACATTATGTGCACAAATGTGCTTCTGCTCAATTCATTAGCCATGGCAATACAATCAGGTGATAATCAAGGACCTTTGCCGAGCCCACCAATGCATTAAAGATCTCACGTACAGAATGCAAACATCTGTGGGCATCATTAAACCATTTCTATAGACTACATGCCAAGACCTGACCCAGCAACCAGCTCTACCCTTAGATTTGTATGGCCTCAGCAAAAGAGCTGAAAGGCTAAGGTATTAATTCACAAGACCACAAGCTCAATTTAAGATTTAATTTGAGATAACTAAGAGCAACTGAAAAGTGTATTCAAAGTTATAAGTGCAAAAGAAAAGAGCTTCCCCTGTTTTTCAAGTTAAATATAAATCCAATATTTCTTTAACAGATTAATTTATCAATTGACAAACTAGGTCTAAGGGTTCCGAACGCTATTTTTACTCAATATCCAGCGTTACCAAGCTTCCATTTAACAACACCTTTTTATTTATTTATTTTTAATCTTCATTTATTAAAGTCTTATCCTTAGAGGTTGGCCATAGTTTGATTATGTGTCTGAGCAGGGAGCTGGGGTGAGTAGAGGAGAATATTTCAGTTTACAAGAAATTCCCACTGAGTAATGTGAAATCTTCACATTTATTGTAACTTAAATGAGCTAAGGGTATAACTCTTTAACATTGGCTTTAGAGTGGAGGAAAATGTTAAATGCAACAGAGTTTTCAGAACTATCTATATCTATAGTATATCTATATCTGTATCTATGTATATGTTTATAAAGTAAGAACAATTGTTCTTACTTTACAAACATACTAGCTCAATACCCAAGCTTTGCTATGAAACTATGTGGTCAGGCTTAGTTTTGGGGGAGGAACATAAGGAAAGAGCTAATAGTACTGCAACACGGCATCAGATTTGGTAACAGAGATAATGAAATGACTTGTGAACTGAATATATAGTTTTGTCTTTCTGAAGGTCCACCATCATATGTCATTAATAAAACTAAGTATCAGCCTGCTTCAAGGATAACATGGTTCTACAACTCCAGGTATTTCTAGCCAACATCCATTCAATCTGCTACGGTTTTGGTATAGCTATGAGACACAACAAATTGTATGATTTAAGCCTATTCAGGACAGTGTTGACTAGACCTCTCAATGTTATCTGATTCCAAACAATTATTGCATTGCCATGAATTACTTGAGTATGGACCAGAAGGATGAAAGGAATAAGACTGACTGCTGAAAACTTTTGTAAATACCCTGGCAATTCACCATCTTTTCCAAAGAAACTACAGATCAAGAAATCATGATAAACAGTAGGAAGGTGTTCTGGAAGGTGAGAGAGAGTTTGAGGAAATAAAATCCCTTTTTCTCTTTTACCTCTGAGGGAGACGCCCTGCTCTTGGGAAGAAATCTCAGTTGCAAGTGTTGCATAAATATGTGCCCATATTTTGACAATAATGCAGGTCTGATTTATTTACATCTTGTACGAAATCCACACCTCTCAAATGCAACATATGCTCAGTCACCAATTAAGATGGCAGATATGAAGCATTATAGATTGATTGTTACAAAACCATGAGAGAGAATAGCATGCATCTTTTTGTCTTAATGATGAAAGTTATTATATGAAACTTCTAACAAATTAAGTATTTCTGATATGTTTTCAGGGCAATGAACAGATTACACTTTACTAATATGTGCCATCTTAGTCATATATTACATTGCAGAACCATGTAATAAAGACATTTATCATCCCTCTTTGGCCTGATCATTGCCTCTTGCCCTCTGCTATGTAATTTATCTCCAAGGGACTCATTTACACAACTGTATTCCAGCCCCCAACTTCCTTCCAAGTGCATTCAGTCAATTTGCTACATCAGCCTTCTTCTCTTTACCGGTGGAAGATATATTACCAAGCATTGTATCACTCCAGATTTTTAAAAGGTCCAATGTCTTTTACTCTGGGTCTTCAGTAGTGCTGAGCAGTTTACATTGTGTATGTGGTATACAAAGAAGAGTTTAAACAATTCTTTCACATTATAAAATACATTTTTAGAAAATGGTCTGGTGGGTTTTGTAGGATTTGGTTCTCGTGCATGCTTAGGATTGCCTTGCAATCTAGTTAGGGTGGGGAGAGAGTGTCCAGTGATTAAAATCCTAGAAAGCTAGGCCCATCTCAGCAGGTGACAACACCTGGCCATCCTTATCAGACTCAGTATCAACTCGTAAAATATTTCTATGATCTTTTTAGAGTTACTGTTACGGTTTGACGGCAGCTGGTGCAGACGGCAGGAGAGTCGAACAGTGAGGAAAGAAAGGGGAACAGTCAGGGAGTCTGGAGAGGACTTGGACGAGGGTCCTGCGTCCAATGCAGGCATGGGGCCAGGACCATCTGTGAGTGGGGTGTTGCCTTCGGAGTCTGGCAGCAGCGAAGCAGAGGACCGAGAAGGCGAGAGCAGCTGAAACAGAAGGGGCGACTCGTGAGTAAGGCTGGGAGGTGATTGCCCCTCCCATAAGGGATAAAAGTCAGACTTCAATGATGAACTCTTTGCAGGAAGCAAAGTAGTTCTGTAGAGTCTGAGTCCTCCTTGAAGCTCTGTGTTTTCTGGTCTGTTTTTTCTGTACTTCAGTTGGTTTCTGTTATAATTAATTTGGATACTTCTGGGTTTTTTGGCAGCATTCCCCAGCACTGAAAGGCATGTGCTTATCTTGTGGAGCTGTTTAAGATTAGTTTTGGCTGGGAATGAAAGCAATTCCCAGCATTGCAATAAAATAGTTTTTGCTTTTAAAACAAGTTTGTGTTTAATTATGTTTGACGAAGCCTGGGTCAGAACAGTTGCCAACCGAAGGGAGGGGAGAAAGGGGTTTGAAAGAACAGTGCGGCAGCTTGGAAATCAAAAGTGCATTCCATAAATAGTTGTTCAGAGATAGTAACTAGGTGACTGAAGTTTCTGCCATGCAAATATCTAACTGGAGAACATGATTGATGACTCTTGGCTATAGATGTGTCTAATTGGAGAATATGAATTATGATACACTCAAGGGGTGGGGGAAAACCAGGGTCAAGAGTGAAAATGAATGATGTGCCTCAGAGTCAGCTACACCCAGGCAGTGCTGGACATGTTAACTCCCAATAAATACTTTTGCAGTTTTGGAAGCTCGAGACTCATGATTTAATTGGGGTAACTGCCGGAATCCTGACACTCAGAAACGAAG
Source organism: Notechis scutatus (assembly GCF_049901735.1). NCBI lineage: Eukaryota > Metazoa > Chordata > Lepidosauria > Squamata > Elapidae > Notechis > Notechis scutatus. The sequence continues at coordinate 15,114,595 of NC_142017.1, read as the reverse complement.
CACAATTGCATCTAGTTATCACTTGGATGGGAACTACCAGATTATCTCAGGGCTGTAATTTAGACAGGGAAGCTGAAAGAAAAAATTCCAAGATGGAACAAAGGACCAAGTTATTTCCACCATTATCACCAGTTGTCCTACAAGTGTTTTTCTTTTTGAACAGTACCGTATTCATTGTATTTCTCTTCACGTGATTTGTAAATCCCTATGGGATGCTAGCTGTCCTGAAAGGCAGCATAAAACGAGAAATGAACCAAACTATAGGCAGTCCTTGATTTGCAAGCATTCACTAGCAACCATTCAAAGTTAATAAGAGCACTTTAAAAAAAACTGGTGCTTGTACTTATGACCATTGCAGCATCATGATCACAATCATTGCAGTCACATGATTAAAACCAGAAATTATTTACCACAGTTGCATGATCCCAGGATCATGTCTTCACCATTTGCGACCTTCCCAGCTGGCTTCCAGCAAGCATAGTCAATTCACTTAATAAACATGTGATTCACTCAACAACTGTGGCGATTCATTATTAACCATGGCCAAAAGTTTGTAAAATCATGCACAACTTGCTTGAAAACCATCCTGCTTACCAACAGAAATTCTGGTCCCAATTGTGGTTTTAAGTCAAGGACTATTTGTAATACACCAACGACTGCCAGGGTGCAAGAAGAAAGCAAATTCAGCTGCCCTACAAAATCACCCTTCAGCAAACCAAGAGTCTCAGAACTAATGGCAGTGCGCCATATTGGGAACAGCAATCACCTTGCTTGAAACGGGATGCTACATTGATGTTATTATTACACTCATTTAGCATCTGCAACTGAGCTGGGAAGGGGAAGAAGAAACAGAGAATGTACTTAAACTCCAATATGCTTTATGATTACCCCTAAAAGAACTACAAGTTGAACTCTCTCTCTCGCAATGTAGCTTGTTCCCTTTCTGCTCTCCTAGACTTCCTTTGCACACCCAGATGCTCAAAGGTGTAAAGACCGGGCAGGCCAACACCATGCTAGGTTAAAACATTTTCTTTGACTTTTTGGCCCATTCGTCATACAGCTTGTCTTGCTGCTGCTGCAGAAACCTTTCACCCCTATCTTACTTTGAAGGTATACCCCAAGAGAAGGAATCAGAGATGAAAAATGATAAAGTCGTGCAATTCTTTCAAGGTTAGCACACCTTTAAGCCCAGCACTTGCCCACTCCCAAGAGTGCCATGGTTTCTCCCCCTCCTTCTCAACACACACACATAGAAAAACTCAACACACACACAATCGCAGAGTCAAGAAATGAATGCTAGCCTTAAACAAGGACCTCAGCAGGAAGTACTTGTTGACATAATTACTGTTGGCTCCCTTCTTCTTCTTCTTCTCCTCCCCACCCCGCCCAAGCCAACTTGGCAACCTTTCCCATAAAACTGAGCTGACCTCCAGCCAAGTTTTCTCCTATTCAGCTTTCAGCTTTCTGCATTTTCTCAGTGTAAGCCAAGAACCCAAATACCCAGCTACTTCCATTGTTTAGGTTTCTTCAGAAATCTTTTGAAAGAGGGGATTCCACTGTTGGGACTGTCGTGAACAATTCAGGAGTCCCTTTGGAAATCTAACGGCTCATTGTTAGCTACACCAAAGTCTTTGGGGAGAACACAAAAGGAGACTTTTGGAACAGGGTGCAAACTTGGCCTTTTGTGGAAGAAACAACCTACTGAAAAAAAAAAAGCCTCTGGCTCTGTTTCCCTTCCACTAAGATCAAGGCTAAATGGTTTGGATAGAAAAAATAACAGGGAAAGAAAACTGACAACAAAATGGCTTTTTTTAAAAAAAAAAGTTTTGCAGCCTTGTAGCCCGACTCCTTGCATATTTAAATGGAAGAAAGTCCTACTGAGACCAAATCTGTAAGTAAGCATAGCAGTTTCAGTTCCACACGACGAGTGGATGAGTTGCAGACCCGGAAAATCCCTATTCGGCTTGAACAGAAGTAAGAGCTGACATTGGGCCTTGGACTATATTTAAAGCCCTTTGACAGAGTCTGTCAGTTGAAGAAATGTGTTTGTTTGTATCAGGGCTGCCTACACATACAGTCCAGTCCAAACATAACAGAGGAGCCCCGTAAATCATAATGTGCAAATCAGAACTCAGCTTCCAAAATACACATTCCATTCTAATCTCTCCTTCCCTCTTTAGAGTAGGGTGGCCACTAAAAAGAGAAGAAAAAACATTACCAACTTCTCTACTCTTTTAAAGGAGTAGAGGAACGCTTGACTTCAATCTGCATTGACGAGGCACAGAAGACACGAATCAAAGTCTATCAGATGTAGTCTTATGATTTTAGCTTCTGGTGATGTGTCTGGTTTTGTATGATTTAACAGCTCTCTGTTAGTTACTCTGGCTCTCCAGCATTGCCTTTATCTTTATATATATATATTAGCCATCGTTGGGGGGAGGGAAGGAGGGAGGGGGAGAGAGGGAGAGGGAGAAAAAGGAGAAAAAGGAAGAGGAGGAGGAGGAGGAAGAGGAAGAGGAAGAGGAAAAGGAAAGAAGGTGAAAAAGAAAGAAGAAGAAGAAGAAGAAGAAGAAGAAGAAGAAGAAGAAGAAGAAGAAAGAAGAAGAAGAAGAAGAAGAGGAGGAGGAGGAGGAGGAGGAGGAGGAGGAGGAGGAGGAGGAGGAGGAGGAGGAGGAGGAGGAGGAGGAGGAGGAGGAGGAGGAGGAGGAGGAGGAGGAGGAGGAAGAAGAAGAAAATGAATGAATGAATGAATGAATGAATGAATGAATGAATGAATGAATGAATCTGGGCAAATACTACCTAGAAGTCCATCACTACAATTGTTACTGTTTTATTGGGAGCGGGGGGGGGGGGGGTACATTTTTACGTATGTTCACTATATTTTAGGATTTCATTCAGGGAAGACTGTCAATTGTCAAACATTCATGGTCAGAGGAGACACCAATAGACACAAGGATTTGTGTGCCCAAATCCTATGAAACAAGAATGAAGAATTTTAGGAAGACAAACTCTGATTGTGCTTCATGAAGTTTCAAGACTGTGGCAAGTCAATGCCAGCGAGTCCCTTCCAACTCTGTTGTTCTGTTCTGTTCTACTGTTGTAATTCAACTCAGCCTCACTTCAACCGAAATTCCAAAACGAGAACCAATTTTTGCAAAGCAATAAAATCGATAGTGGGGAGCTAGTAACTAACACGAGCCACCTGTGAAATACCCACACCTGTGCTGCACTCTCTCCAAAGGAGAATATTCAACCTGCTATTGGTTCTAATCTAGATAAATGACCTAGTCAGAAAAGCAAATACAAACAGGACAAATTTTGCTGAGGTTGCACAATTAGTAAAGATAGCAAAACAGGTAGGAAACAAAAGAAAACACCCACCCACCCAAAAACTTTAAAAGCAAAGGCCCAGTTGGATGCGTACCTTTTCTGATGCATAACCAGAGAAATTAACATTGACACTTGTAAAGTGTTGCGAGTTGTTTTGTACGGCAAATTCAATGAATGTGATTGATCTGAAAAAGGAGGATTCCGAAAGGACCTTGGGATAAGAATGAAATACTTCATTGAAACAAGCAAGGGGCCTCCTTATTCTTTACTATCTCTACTTAAGTGACCAAAAAGATAGTACATTCTCATCCCTGTCAGAATGACATTGTCTGAGATGGAACAAAATTCAGCAGGAATGATGTGTTACCACCCGATAAGAGGAAATATCTGAAAATATTTTGGGGGGGAAAACATAGTTTATCATTGGAATATGTTACTATTCCCATTTAAGTGGCTCAACTGATACTGGTAATGAGGGCAAATGAAGGTAAACAATGGCATTTTCACAGTGTTAATCACCTTTATAGATATTACTCTTTATTCTTGTTGTGTCAGCCAATCTCATGCCAGTCGTCCAAAATTGCAAAAGTGTCGACAAATGTCTTTGCTGAAACTTTACAACTTCACAGTTGTAAAGCAGTATATTGCAATTTTAGACCTAAATTTCTTGGACTGATCTAGCATGAGAATGGTGATTCATCTGAGACGACCCCAGTGTGATCTTGACCTTAGGCAACAGGGGGAAGAAGCATAGCCAGAGCAATGACTGGATAAGAAGCAGCTGAACTGGCAGAAGAAATGTGCAATTATTTCAGAAGGGAACTTCTCTAGTTTCATGGGCTGCAAAGGTGATGCAAAGGGAGAAATGTACTTTCAGACCTGCAAGACTCCGCTAATGAAACTTTCCAAAGCAATACAATAGTCCTAGTTCTTCTGAGTGTGCTTTTTGCCTGGCCTAATTTGAAAGGTTGACATGTAAAAGGTAAAGGTTCCCCTCTCACATGCGTGCTAGTCGTTTCCGGCTCTAGGGGACGTTACATCTCCGTTACAAAGCTGAAGAGCCAGCGCTGTCCAAAGACATCTCCGTGGTCATGTGGCTGACATGACTAAATGCCGAAGAAGCACGGAACACTGTTACCTTCCCACCAAAGGGGTCCCCATTTTTCTACTTGCATGTATTAACATGCTTTTGAACTGCTAGGTTGGCAGAAGCTGGGACAAGTAACGGGAGCTCACTCCGTTATGCGGCACAAGGGATTCGAACCGCCAAACTGCCGACCTTTCTGATCTACAAGCTCAGTGTCTTAGCCACTGAGCCGCTGTGTCCCTTTTCTCAGACTTTCTCAGAGGATCACAATAAATGAACTTCAATGTATCGTGCAACCCTTACACCATACATTCTATTCTATACAGTCCTCGACTTACAACAGGTTTCTTAGTGACTGTTCAAAGTTACAACAGCACTGAAAGTTTTGACTTATGACTGTTTTTCACAGTTTGCAGCCTCCCCATGATGAGGCGATCAAAATTCAAATGCTTGGCAAACGGACTCATATTTATGACCGTTGGCTGTGTCCTGAGGTCATGCGATCCCCTTTTGCGACCTTCTGACAAGCAAATTCAACAGGGAAGCCAGATTCTGTTAAAAACCGGGTTACTAACTTATCAACTGCAGTGAATCACTTAACAACGGTGTCAAGAAAGGTCGTAAAACAGGGCAAAACTCGCTGAACAAATGTCACATTTGACAACAAAAATATTGAGCTCAATTGTGGTCGTAGGTCGAGGACTGCTTGTAACTATTACTACCAATAACAATACTACTAATTAATACCACCACCTTTTCAGAAAACTGCTGGAAGACTAGCCCTTCACGTTTTTCAGTAATCTCCTACAAAGGGAGGCTGGACAAAATTAAAAAGAAAAAGCAGTGTTCAATTCCGAGGAAAAAATATTAATAAAAGAACGATTAATAAAAAAAAACTTAAAATATGATGTGTGCGATGTATAGAATCCCTAACAGTTAAGCTGCCATAAATTAATTAGGTATAATAAATTATATCTGAAATGTTTATACTCATGCTTGTGTAATGGAATAGATTTCACTTCATTAAGAAAACACCGCTGTGGTCCATTGAGAAAGAAAGGAAAGAGTGGGAGATGGATATATCATTTATGCGATTAAAATGTTTTTTGTTTGTTTAAAAAAAAAAGGATTTAGTAGGAGCAATTTGGCTATTTTCTATGATAAGCTAAAATAAAAGATGTGTGACACAAATCAAATTGAGCTGTAAAGGATGATTTACAGACCACAGAGGCTGAGTCCACACATTGTTTTCAGTGTCAATGAAACAAACCATATGTATTGGCATAATGTAAAAAACAACCTACCAAGAATATTTTAGCTTCCCGCGTTCAGGGGAAAAAATAGCTTTTGAGAGAACGCCACAATTGCATGAACGTATGTCAACATCAAAAGAATATTTTATATCAAAAGAGATATAAACTTAATGTAAACCACTCCAAACTTGATTGTAGGAAGTATGATTTCAGCAACAGAGTGGTCAATGCCTGGAATGCACTACCTGACTCAGTTGTTACACCCTCAAACCCCCACTCCTTTACTCTCAAAACTAACCTCTATTGACCTCACCCTATTCCTAAGGGGTCTGAAAGGAGCGTGCAAAAGCGCACAATCGTGCCTACCATCCCTGTCCTATTGCCCCCAATTATTAGTTCCTATTTCTTATATTTAAACTTATGTGTACTCTTATTTTATATTGCAAGCATTTGACAAAATAAAATAAATAAAAAATAAAATTTTCATGGCAAATCTGGATAAAATTCAAACAGAAGAAAAATACTAAAATAAGGCAGTTCTATCACATCGTGTTGTTGAGTATGTTGATTAATGTGATTAAACGAAGCTAAATCCTGTATATGATTATACAGAGACATAAGTCCTGATGAGATAATGCTGACAAAAACTACTAGGTCTGTATTAAATTGATTTTTTTTAATTAAACAATGAAAGCTAAACTCATGCCCTATTCAGTATTCAGAAATGGGAAACAAGAGAAATTTTATTTTTTCCCTTAAACATAAAATTGAAAGACCAAACATAGAATTTCAAGGACAAAAGGTCTTCACTACCAGACATTGGAAAGCTGTCTTTTTCTCTTGAAATTCTATAACTGTTCTAAAAAATTCAAATTTTTATCCCAGTTCAACAAACATGAAAGACTATTTGGCAGAAATTAAATGGATTCTCTCCCCCCCACTTTAGATAAACGAAATTTTAAAAATATTAGACATGGTAAAAAAAATCATACATTATAGGAGATACTTTCAAGGAATCTGTACAAAGAAAAGTATTGTTCCATACCTACTACAGAAAGGCAAATTCTTTCAGTTTGGCTGATTTCATTATTTGTTTAAAAGGAAATATAGCCAAGATGGTTATATTTAGAATTCGAAGGACATCCCTTGAGGCCGCTGGTTCAGGGAATGTTCAGAATAGGTATTGCCAAGTGCTCCAGTAAGCAAAACTGAAAAAAAGTCACTGGGGGAACTTTTTTGGATCCAATATGGAGGGTGGGGGAGAAAATTAATGTGTTGACATCTCAAGAACAGAGCTGTAAGCATCTCTGATACAATCTCTCTCTATTGGCATACAGGGTTTTCTTTTCTTCTACCCTAGGTCTATCTGACCTTACATGCAGCTTTATAGGACTAAGAGATTAAATAGTAGTAGTAGTAGTAGTGGTGGTAGTAGTAGTAGTAATAGTAATAATAGCAGGGGTGGGATTCTACCAGTTTGTACCTATTCACTAGCACCGGTTAACATTCTAAGCAGTTTGGAGAACCAATTGTTAGAAGAAATTACTGGCCTAATCCTGTAATGAAGGCAGGAAGGAAACATTCTGGTGTTGCTTACAGAAACTGCCTCTCAGTTAACCCTTATTACATTCTTGGCAGGACTAGACTTCCTGTCTCAGGAACATCTCTGGAGTTTTTCCCCCTTTGCTGGTACTTTGCTTGTGTGGAGTGACCATTCAAAGTTACAATGGCACTGAAAAAAGTGACATGACTTACGACTGTTGCAGAATCCCCACAGTCATGAGAGGCCAAGCCTCAATGTGAGTGATGTTGAGTTTGCATAACAGTTGGGAAAACTTCTTCACCTCAGCCTCCAACAGTGAAAACTTATCCTAAAAGTGCTTTTCCAAAAGGCAACTGGATTTTATTGTGTCTTCTCCCTCCCCCCACCCAAAAAAAAACAAAAACCATTTCGCTTCGCATCCAAGAAGCTTCTTCAGTTCTCATTTCTCTCTTGAACTGAAGAAGCTTCTTGGATGAGAAGTGAAACATTTTCAAGGGGAAATAAAAAACCAAAAAAATCCATTTGCTGTTTGAAAAAGCACCTTTGGGACAAACCATGACCTGGATGATTGAGAATCTCCACAGGAATTTATCTTTAGATCCAGTAGTGGATTAAAAAGAGCATACATAGGCAGCTACTCTCAGATTCATGAGATGAAGACTATAAATACCTGATGTTCACAGATTTCTAACTCCAAAATAGGTTGTGATAACCCAGAGCGTGGCATAAAGGCAACAAAGCCACATAAGTAAGAATAGTCCCTTTAATACCTCCAACTTTGTCCCAGTTACCTTCAGCTGGAGAAAAAACTCTCCCAAGAACAGTCTTTAAGTGGAAGAAATTCAGTCCGAAAACAAAGTACATATAAACTGTAAATAAAAACCAGCACAAACCATGCTGCAGCAATTAACTGGACAGGGCAGGATAAGGAATTGCAGACTTCAAAGGCCAACAAAACACACACACTTGGGAAGACGTCAGGAACCCAGATAAGCCTCGACAAAGCAAGATAATACATGATTTGTTTCCAACAAGTTGCTGTGCGCAAACTCCCCTTTTAAACACTGTATTCCCAGCTGCAGTTAATGAAGGGAATCAGAGACCTTTCCTCTCCCATAAGCCAAGCAACTCACATTGCTCCCTTCTCTGTTCCTCCCTGTATGCCCTAGGATGAAGAAGGGGTGGGCCTGGGTATTCCTCTGAATTCCCTCTGCCTTGCTCTACCTCTCCCCTGCTCTGCCTAGCTGGACTGTGTCCTTCCCCAGTTTCTTCCACAGCCAATGGAGCCACACTCCTACTCCCTGTCAGCTGCTTGGCCTGCCCCTTGGAATCAGATTCTGACAGGGCATGACATAGGTCCTTTCAGAACATACAAGGAACATGATGCTTTTCCCCTCCTAAGGATGTGCTTTTTAGTTCAACAGATGGCAATTTTCTTCCAAGTACCCACAACTGACATTTGAAATTTCATAACAGCCTTGTGGAATGGTGTCAAGTTTTAGATATCATTGGCTGGACCTATGCAAGGTGCTAAGCTATAATGTGGTTTACTTGGATGGGACTTAGTCATTCATCATTCATTATGATTTCCAACCTATGGTTGATGCAGGGTTCTGTCTCAGTTAGGAGACTAGGGTTCCTTCAACACAGCTGACTTAGGGTAAACCTTCATTGGATAAATAAATAACTGATGTATGAACTCACTAGATCAATGTGATCCATATCTGGCTGAGATTTCAAATCAATGATTGTTCACTATTATAGCAACATCATCAACTTGAAAAAGAAAGGGTAAGAAGATACAGCCTTTCTTGTTTGATTATTAGAATAGCAGACAGGATAGATAAAGCTTTTATGGCTGACACCACTTCTTTCTTTTTCGCATAATCAGCTCATTGTAGGGATTCTCCCATTGGTAAAATTCCAATGGGTTTTGGAAAAGCCTCTTGTGACCTTGAAGACATTGCCCATGGTTTGGCTCTAGGCCAACTGTCTACATAATTGGGTTGAAACCTAAAGCTTATTTAAAGCAAGCAGAACATTTGAGGATTTCTCTCCTCCCTCTTCTCCTCATCTCTATTCAAGTATAAATGATTCCTGTCACACAAAACTGTAAACTTTAACGCAAACTTCAATGCAAACTTCAATGTTGATCCAACAAAGTGATGTGCTTTGAGTTTTCTTCAGAACATTTTGCTGATTCTAATATGTCCAGTCTTTGGAAGCATAATTTATTGCAGAATCACCCAATATAAAGAAAGATGAAAATAGGAAGGAGAGGGGGAGGGAGGTGATAAGAAAAGGAGGGAGAAATGAAGGAGCCAAGGAAAGAGAAAGAGAAAGGAGGGAGGGAGTTAAAAATTTATAAGCAGAATTTTCCAATACTTTAATATTGTTCCTACAATTTATGTAATAGCTGAATAAGAGAGGGTTGAATTTGTCTGCTGTTGTGAACAAGTTTATGGGTTAACAGTCCATCAGCATTTTGTTCTTCAACAGTTACAGAAAAAGAGATGGTAAACATTTGTTAAACAGCAGGGAAAAGAGCTGAAAATAAATTCCTGTCAGAGACTCCTTCCAAGGTAAAGTTTGCAATAAATTTGGGGTGGAGGGTGAGGGAGATGGATAGCATTTGAAAGAAAGAACAGTTAAATTTACAAAGCAGTCCTACTACAACTAACTTAATGAGCCAGTTTCGCCTAGTGGTTGAGACTAAAAACTGGAGGCCGGTTGAGGTCTAGTTCTTCCTTAGACATGAAAGCCTGCTGGATGACCTTGGGCCAACTCAACTCACAGGGTTGCTCTTATGGGAAAAATAGGAGGAGGAAGGTGAGCTAGATATGTTCCCTTCCTTGAGTTATTCGCAAAAATAATAATATAGTGGGATACAAACAAACAAACAAATAAATAAAGTAAAACTGAATATCTGGCCTGCAGCGAATGCTACCCTTCTGGCGACCAACTAGGGGAAAAAAGTGCCATCAAGATGAGGACACAAGTAGAACTTGTGTACTTCAAGCAGTGGTGGGATTCAATTTTTTTTACTACTGGTTCCGTGGGCATTGCTTGGTGGGCATGGCGTGGCTTGGTGTGTATGGTGTGATTTGGTGGGCATGGCTTGGTGGGCATGGCAGGGGAAGGATACTGCAAAATCCCCATTCCCTCCCCACCCCACTAACCTGCTTTCCAGCTCCGTTCTCCTGTGCAGGGCAACCAAAGAAGAGCGATCCGCTGGGACTCGGGAGGCAGAGAAGAGATGGGGCAGGGCCAGTCAGAGGTGGGATTTGCCAGTTCTCCGAACTACTCAAAATTCCCGCTACCAGTTCTCCAGACCTGGTCAGAACCAGCTGAATACCGCCTCTGACTTTAAGAGTTCAACTTGTTGACAAAACTAAACCAAGAATCCCTTGGTTTTCTCACATACATTTCTTCCTCCCCCCTCCCTCCCCCCCTCCAAGAGCTCTTAATTTTGTTCACTGCTGAGCCAAAGTCAAAGTCAGAGTCTAAACAGCTTGTAATGAGTTTTCAATGGCCCATCTCACTGAAATTGAGGGCAAAGGCACAGCAGACTTAAGACACTGTCGGGCCTCTGAATTTATTATCACGCGTTCAAGGGGTGCTCCGGAAAATAGGAGAGGGAGAGACTAAAACCTCATAGGCTTCTTTTCGTCATTTTTTTTAAAAAAATGTTAACAGCATTTTTATGTCCTAGTTTTTGAAATACCTCCTTGACACAACAGATAAACACAAAGGAATCAATTGCGACTATATCTCAATTAAGAATGTTTTCAGACTGGTGCAACATGACAGGACAAGATGTTGGGTCCAATTCAATTCACTCAGTACCTAGTAGTTATGCTCTATTGTTCCGCCTGTTACGTTTAACTGTATGTCACAATATTGTGTCTCCTTTTAGGCACTGTATTGGTTTTAGTTGTATGCTGCCAGCTTCAGCGGGGGGACTTTTAAAAATTAAATCGTATCAATCCACCAATAAAACAATTGCTATTAACATGCCTTCAATCAAGGACCTGTATACTGCACGAGTCAAAAAGAGGGCTGTGAAAATATTTACAGACCCCTCACATCCTGTTCATAAACCATTTCAACTCCTTCCCTCAAAACGACACTGCACACCAGAACAACTAGACACAAGGACAGTTTTTTCCTGAACGCCATCACTCTGCTAAACAAATAATTCCCTCAGCAGTGTCCAACTATTTACAAAGCCTGCATTACTATTACTATTAATCTTCTCATCTTTATCCCCCATCCCCTCCCACTTGTGACTGTATGACTGTAACTTTGTTACTTGTATCCTTAAGATTTATATTGACTGTTTCCTAGTATGATTTGATTGCTTATTGTACCCTATGACTATTATTAAGTGTTGTATCTTATGATTGTTGACTCTTGACGAATGAATCTTTTCTTTTATGTACACTGAGAGCATTTGCACCAAGACAAACTCCTTGTGTGTCCAATCACACTTGGCCAATAAAAGAATTCTATTCTAGTCTATTCTATTCAATAACCCTTCATAAGAAGAGAAGAAAAAGACAATTTGTAGGAAAACAGTTATACCCAATCCTGAATGAAGTAATTAAAATATGTCGTATGTTTAAAAAGAAATAAAGAAAAAGGGAAGAAACCTTGACTAAACACTGTATTGCCAAGATATGTTTTGCAATAGCTGATCAAGTTGTAATTTATAAAATGCAATATAAAGTAGAAATCACATTTAGCTAAACTCTTGGTTTTTTTTGGGAAATTTGGCTATAAAAGAGCCTGCAAAGATTCAGTTAAGCTATAGGGGAAGAAAGACACTTAGCAAACAAGTATACTTATTTATTTCTTCCTTTTCCCTACAAAGAGCATAACCAGTTGCTTTCTTTCCCCAAATTTTAATTTTCACAACAACCTTATGAGGGAGTTTGAACTGAAAGAGAAAAAAGAAAAAGAAACGGCCAACTTTTGCTCACTGAGCTTTGCAAAACTGGTGTGATCCTAGTTAACTTAATTTGAATGTAATTTAATTTAAAAGTAATCCAATTTAGGTTTTATTCATGGCTCAGCCCTGCCTTCTTTTGAGAGCGTGGAACTAGGCAATGTCGTTCAGAGGCCAAGTGAAACGATCAGCTTCAGGAGAGAAAAAAGTGTGATTTCTATCTTAAAATATGATGCTTATTAGTGATGTATTTAGAAATGTATTTGGCTGGATCTGATGATGAGGACAATTATTGTTCACCATGTTTGGTGGTTATGAGTAAAAAATAAGCCTGCAATAAGCAGGACCATAATGGAAGTCTTTTAAAAAAAATTGCTGTGTTGTTAAAAAGTAGAGATTCCCTTGACTTGATTATTCCTGGTGAAACCTTGGGCAAAAGTGGTTTGCTATTGTCGTTCTTGTGGAATACACACACACACACACACACACACACACACACACACACACACACACACGTAGCCCTCATCTTATAACAGTTTGTTTAGTGAGCATTCAAAATTACAATAGCACTGAAAAAAGTGACTTCTCTTAGTTTTTCACATGACCATTGCAACATGGTCACGTAATCAAAATTCAGATGCTTGGCAACGGACTCATATTTATGACAGTTGCAGTGCCTTGGGATCAACTTCTGACAAGCAGTCAGTGGGGAAACCAGATTCACTTAAAAACCATGTTATTAACTTAACAGCTGCAGTGGTTCACTTAAAAATAGTGGCAAGAAAAGTCTTAAATTAGTCAAAACTAACTTAACAAATGTTTCATTTAGCAACAGAAAATTTGGGCTCAATTATGGTTGTCAAGGACTACCTGGATGACGTATGTATGTATGTATGTATGTATGTACGGCTGCTGACTAGACTAAATACTCAATTAACAGGTCAGTAGGTAGGTAGATGATAGGTAGGGAGATATACTGTAGATAGATAGATAGATAGATAGATAGATAGATAGATAGATAGATAGATAGATAGATAGATAGATAGATAATTTAGTAGATTGTAGACATACACAATCTAGTCTAGTTACCAGCCTGATAACTTGAAAATGCGTGGACTTTGATTTGCTATCTGGGGAATTCTGGAGTTGGAGCCCACAAATAGCAACCGTTATTTAACATTTTCATTGGCTGGTTGATGAGTTCTTTTGTTTTTACATATCTAGAGAAAGATATCCAGATTCCTCATTCTGGTAAATGAAGAAGATTACTCTCTTGGAATCAAGGAAAGAAAAGAAGGAAACATCACTGACATCCAAAGAGAACTGTGGTTAATCCACATCATTTTTAATATGTATTATGACACAAGGAATTGAGCATGTATTGTGGATTCTGAAATGAGATGCATCCCACTGGAAAACCTTTTTACTCACATTGTCATTTACAGCTCCTAAATTAATAGACCAGGAAAGGCACCAACAAAATGCAGTAAAACCATTGGCAGCCAGTGGTGACTTAAAGTTTAATTCCCTCGGGGAGAAAAGGACACTGTCTAATCTGTATTCAGTCCTGACATTGTCCACATCTGACATGGAACATTAGCTACCAACTCTCTCAATAGACTAGTGTCCTTCAGTTTATATTACTTTATGTTAATAGTAGAGAAATTACACACAACATCATTTATCATTGTTATACTGCACTATATGTCCCGTAGCTTATTTTAATATATCTATTTACTCCTAACATACAGAGAATCTTCTTTCTAAAAACCCCAAAGAGAAACTTGGCACACATGTCTCTGACATGCAAACAAGCTCCTTTCCTGTTGAAAAACACTTTTGGACCGTATTTGGACTGCTATATTGTAAATCTTGGCAAAAATAGAATATAAGCAGCGATCGTTCTTGTTATGTATGGGTGCAGCCAAGCAATAGGGCAGTCTGCTTATATTCAATCAGATTAATGGACGGCAATCACAGTAGAAACCACTATTTTTTCCTTTATTTTTCATAATACCCCAACTTAGTATTTATCCACAATGTTGCCAGATATTGAGACACTGGTTTCCAAACTTGGCCAACATTAGTATCTACATAAGGCCAAAATGACGAAAAAACAGAAAACATTGCTCTGGCACTGTAAGTAAAGCATTTGGTTTTACTTTTTAAAGTCTTTAAATATGAGGTTTTAAGAGTCACCTATGGTTCCCCAATGTTCCTGGCTTTGCAGACTGACAAGGAGGTGGGGGTAGAGCAGATGGTTACATGTGAGTGGCCAGCAAGCGCATGTGTGCATGCAGCTCCATTTACATCTGGCACTCATGCAAATGGAGCGTGTGTGCATGCACCCTTCCCTCTGCTCGCACACATGTGCGCACACACCATCCGTTTCTGCGGCCCAGTTGCAATTCACTAGTGGGCCACAGCTCACAGGTTGGGGATCCCTGATCTATGGCGTGTAAATATAGTACAAGTAATCCTAATGGCCCCTTGTCAGTCAATAGGAGGGCTGATTTACCATCAGCTTATCAGGTACTCTGGAGTGAAGGACTTGGGAGCACAAGGAAACAACAGCCAACGACTTAATAGCTGGCCATCAACACCTCAATCAACAACTAAAATGCCACAAAACAACTAGAACTACATACAAACTATGCATAGTATAGAAAGAAGTACACATTCCAACAGAGTGATGTTCCCTCAGAGTGGGCTCCAGCATGAATCCAAAAGTTCAGAAGACTAAACCTCTGGTCCCAGTGACTGAGTCAGACTGGATCCTGCAACATTATCCTGGGATCTTCATCCATAAGGTAGCCCTAACTTAGTGATCATTTGAAGTTAAAAAGGGTCTCCCCCGAGTTGCTTATAACCCAGTTCTGAAATTATGATCACACACACACACACACACAAATATATATGTGTGTGTGTGTGTGTGTGATCATATATATATATATATATATATATATATATATATATATATATATATGTGTGTGTGTGTGTGTGTGTGTGTGTGTGTGTTTTGTTAAGTTTTCGCGGGTACTTACATGTATGGTATTCAGCTTTGTTCGAGTATTTTCCCACGTCATTATAGTTGTGCTTTTAAAGTTGTAGCAAAGTTTCGGCAGAATCTCATCTGCCATCATCAGGCTTCTGTATTGTGTTCGTCTGTATTGTGTTCGAACACAATATAGAAGCCTGATGATGGCAGATGAGATTCTGCCAAACGTTGCTACAACTTTAAAAGCACAACTATAATGACGTGGAAAATACCTCGTTGGATACCTGGCAACCACATTTATGGCCATTTGCAATGTGCCATGCTCTTGTGGCTGTAATTTTCAGCATTTTATGCCCATTTCCAGCAACTGAAGCAACTGAAGACTCCTCCATAAAAATCAGATAGTCTAACCACTACCACTTACTACCTCTCCAGCATGAAAAAGGAGAAGAGATGTTAAGTTGGAAAAGTCAGATTAAAATCACATCCTGTTCCTTTGCTGATATAAAAAAATATTCAAGTAAAGCTTAAATCCCATTTTACATTAGTCAAAAGCTTCAGAACCAGCCATTGTGTTTCCTTAAATTATTTGTTAACAGTAATTCAGTCAGGTAGGAATTTTTATATCCTAGATTTAATTCTTTCCTCTCCTGTTTTTTAGCCAGCTGTATAACTGATTTGGAAATAAGCTCCATTTTGTTTTAGCTGTTTCTTTCTTTCCAGAAAAGAAAAGTACATATTGCTTCAAACTTCTATCTTCTGGTTATAGTTGCTCCATGCTTGGACAATAGCAATTCATCTTACATGGGCTGGCTCTTGTAGATGACACAGAAGCTAAAACTGTTACAGAATGAACCAGATGTGAGCTGGAAAGTGATGTAATAGCTTTATTATGGAAACTACTTTGACTACTTTACTGGTTCCATGTGGTACCCAAAATGCGGAGATTTACCTATAAATCACTACACAGATTTGGATCTAGATATCTCTGCAATTGTCTGCTCCGAATCAAATCTGCCTGGTGGACAGGATGGAAGAGAGAGGGTCTCCCATCCCTACTTTAGAGATAGTGGTGCCCCCAAAGGGTCTTCCTTACTATGTCTCACTCTTTGCTTTCAAAGTCACGATGGGTTTTCTACCTAATATTCATAAAGGTTGGGAATCGTTTTCCATAGAACCTTCCAGGTATAAATAAGCATATAGGGTTGGTTTTAATTTTATAATTTCCTATTTGGAATTATAATATTGGCTGCCTAGAATTTAAAGACAAGAGAAAGAAGGGAGGGGGAAGGAGGGAGGGAGGGAGGGAGGGAGGGAGGGAGGGAGGGAGGGAGGAAGGAAGGAAGGAAGGAAGGAAGGAAGGAAGGAAGGAAGGAAGGAAGGAAGGAAGGAAGGAAGGAAGGAAGGAAGGAATGTAAGGAAGGAAATCATTCCTTGATAAATAGTTCTGAAAGCACCTAACTTCTTCAATCCATATTTAGAGACTGCCCCTTGTGAGATATTGTGGGAAGTCTGAAAAAGCAATGAAAGAGACCTAAATAAGAATGAAAAGGCATTCCATAGCCGGCTTATCTTTTAATGAGCAACTCAACCCAGATGGCCAGAAGAAAAAGTATGTCTGCCCAGCTACTATAAAGGAGGATGGGAAATTCCAAGATTCCAGACTTAGATTAGAGACAGTGTAATCCTTAATCCCTTGATCTTGTCCAGGTTGACAAGCTTGTGGTTACAATGACCTGCCAGTCCTTAGCCATACATCTTAACAATCTCCTGTAGCTGCTAGGTGCTAAATATCTCTGAGAATAATCCATAATTGTTCATGTAGCAGCGATGAGGAGAGAAGAAGAAATGTATTTCTCCTTCCTTTGAGGGAAAGACGAAGGGAAAAGGCCAAGAAAAACAAAAGGAACTCAAATGAAATGACTCTCTGCAAATGAATTCTGCACATGTCTTACAGTTTAGGCAAATGCCGTCTAACCCTCCCCATTTCAATGTAATCTCTTTTCAACAGAGCACATAGGAAGACATAAAATATATCACGCCACGTAGTCCTGTCTGGCATAACTCACAGTGACTCTTCAAGAGTGTCAGATGTTCTCAAAGGTCAGGGCTCAATGACAGGGCTGTGCTCAGAAAGCAAGGAGATTTGATTGGCAGGTGTCTTTCCCATGCCAAGTTGTAACTGGCTTCGCTTGTCTGGGTCCCATAAAACAATCTTGTACTCATGGTGAAACAAGATCAGCGGCCATAATTTTGGCCTCAGAATCCAAGATCTGGGCCTTCAAAAGGCTTCCTTCAAGGAGGAGAACTCAAAAATGAGGTCAGGAGTTCATCTAACTCAACAGTGAGCTGCATGGTGGCCGACACGTTACATCCAGAAGCTCGCAAAGAAGAACAAGAGGTTATTCGCCATTGTCCATTCTATTTCACCAGCAGCTATTGTAGCATTTAGAGAAAGCTGCTTCTGATTCGGTGGAATTCTAAACAGGACTGAGAGCAGTAACAATGGACAGCATCATTCTAAGATCAATTAATCTGTATCAAGAACAAACTCCATACTTCTTCTGGCTTTATGATTTATACCAACATATGGGAAAATAAAACTGGTTAAGGATTATTCACAACTGGTGTCATTTCTGTGAAAGTCCTAGGAAAGGGTGAAGGACATCTTTGTTGTTGTTGTTGTTGTTGTTGTTGTTGTTGTTGTTTACTTTCTGCTCCCGGAGAAGCAACTTTCCCCAGAGAAAAGGATGGACACGAAGTTTTGGAATTGGGGAATTGAATGGCATTGAAATATAGATTTCCATACTTAATGGCCATTGGATTTAAGCTTATGGTGTAATGGAGACACTCTTCTTGAGACAACGGAAAAATCTTTGAGAACTGTTGTTGCAGGTACTATCATAAAAGCATTGACTGGAAAAATGTTGACAAAATACTTCCATAACGTAGCCACCATTCACCTATTTACCAGGAGGCAAAACTGATCAGATAATGGGGTTGTGCTTTCAACTTTCAGCCCTCAAATTCATCGGTGTTTCACCATCCATCAGCTGCCTGGTCTCAAATGAAACTACCTTGGAAAAAAAAAACCACATCGTATTTTCTAATCCAATAACCAGAGGCTTTCCTCAGCATTTGCTACCTGAACTGCATAACTACAATGCCAGAGACCATATCTTAGGATTCTTCAATGACAACACATACTGAAGCACCAAGAAACACTTCCCTCCCACCAATGAAAGGCCACAAATGACAGGGATTTGATTCTTTTGTCTCTGGTAATCCCACACACTCTTCTTTTAGCTTTTGCTTTTTGGCCACTACTGCTAGGAAAGAGATCTTGAGTGACTGATGCATCTGACTTTGAGTTCCTCTGAATGCACAGCTTTACAGTGCTTTGATAAGACCACATTTGGAATATTGTGTCCAGTTTTGCTCACCACGATACAAAAAGGATATTGAGAGCAAAAAGAGTGCCGAGAACAGAAACAAAGATGATTAGGAGACTGGAGGCTAAAGTGAACGGAAGTGAACGGTTGCAGGAACTAGATACTCTATATTTAGTCTAACAAAAAGAAGGACTAGGGGTGATACGATAGCTGTCTTCTAGTACTTGAGGGGCTGTGGCAGAGAAGAGAAGGTCAACCTACTCTCCAAAGCACCTGAAGGCTGGACAAGAAGCAATTTGTGGAATGTTATTAAAGAGAGATCCAACCTAAAACTAAGGAGGAAATTTCCTATCAATGAGGACAAATAATTAGTGGAATGGCTTTCCTACAGAAGTTGTGGGTGCTCCCCCACTGGAGATTTTTAAGGTTGGACAGCTGTTTGTCCAGAATGATATAGGACCTCTTGTCTGAGTAGAGGATCGAACTAAAAGACTTCCATGGTCCCTATTCTGTAAGATCTGTTTCTGAAACTCTCTTGATTTAAGTTCCCTGGGATTGTGGCCCAGGCAGCACTTTTAATAATACAGGATTTAAATGGCTGGTTCACATTCATGTTCAACGCCAGACTTTTTCCTTTAAAAAAGGCTACTTTTCTTCCATTAAAATCACATATATAAGAGCCTTTAAAACAGGCAGGGAAAACACATCCGTAAGGTTGAGCTTAGAAAGCCCACTTCATTAAGTCATTGTTAAGTGGTGGTGGTGGGGTGTACTTGCCTTAATTTTAGTTACTTTAACGTTTCAGCAGCTGGAAAATGGCTGCGTTTGGAAATGAAATTTTGCAGGTCATTAGCCCACAATGATTAAATCAAGAGGCATATTAACATATGAAAATAGGCCAATGTGCATTTTACTGTTTAAACTATTCTATTCAGGGTCTTCCTGGAAGTAAAGTGCCACCCCTCCTCATTTTGACTACTGGCCGGTAGCTAATAAAGTAAAACAGAAAGTGTAATTGAATATTTGCCATCTCTCAAATCCTAATATATTGGTTATTAAGATAGGTACACACTCCTCCAATTTGCAAATGTACTTGAGAGTACCATCTCATTTACAGATTGCTGAATGTGCATATTAATAGTCTTACAAAGATGAGAAGAATTGGAAATAGGTTTCAGTCATAACAATTTGACCCACAAAATATTCAGGGTCTTCTTTAATTCCATATGTTCCGATATTAGCACTCCCCCTCCATGTATCCTATATTCTTCTTTCCTAAACATCTTCTGCAGCCTTAAATTCCTTTCCCTTTGTTTACTTCTAGGACAACCACCCCACCCCACCCCCAAAACAGGCATTTATTGTCCCCAAGAGGCAGCTGGGCTTTCTTTGTTTTTCCTTGAAGACATTTCACTACCTCATCCAAGAATCTTCTTCAGTTCTGAAGACTTGAAGAAGCTTCTTGGGTGAGAAGCAAAATGTCTTCAAGGAAAAACAAAGAAAGCCCAGTTTTCTCTTGAAAAACTGGGACAATCATGACCTGGATGACTGAGAATCTCCATAGCCATATGCATTTGTCCTTAATTGACCATTTTATGCATCAAGGATGGTTTTTGGGGTTTTGGCTTTTTTTTTCTGGAGAAAGGTCATATTGTGCTGAGGCATACTTTGGTGTGTGTGTGGGTGTGTGGGTGTGTGTGTGGGTGTATAAATAATTTTTTTAAATTTTATTTTTAATATAAATAATCCATCTTCCATTAAACAGTGTGTTGTCTGGGTACAAATATCTTGTTCAATAACGATTAAAGTTTACAACCTTATTCATTACATTAGTAAAAACCACCCCCCAAAAAAAAACCCCAAAAAATTTTAAAATAAAAAAAAAAAAAGAAATATTTCTTTTTTTATTTTATAATTTTTTTTTTGAGGTGGGGGGGGGGGGGGGGGGGGGGGGGGGGGGTTTTGTGGTTTTGTTTGGGTGGGGGGGGGTTGGTGGTTTCTTGATTTCCCCCTCACAAGGGGCCCCGACCAACTCGGGTCAACTTTTTTTTTTCTTTTTTTTGGGGGGGGGGGGGGGGGGGGTTGGGCCCCTTGCAAGGGGGGTGGCCTTAGTTGCTTTCCAAAAAAAAAAAAAGAACACCCCTTTATTATGAGAAACAGGTTAATTCTCTACTCTTCACTTTATACTGATATACATACTGTATCTAATTATTATGACAATCCTCATCTTAACATATTTAATTCTGTTAACATATTTTATATATTTCGCTAATTTTCTTTTGTTGCTAACTTTTATATTTATTCTCTAATCATCGATAACATAGTCCCCATATCATATGATGCTCAGTTTGTTCTTTCTTTTTAATTGCAAGTGTTAACCTATTCATTTCTCCACTTTGGTATCTTGTGCAGGCATACACAGGACTTTAAGTGTTTCATTCTTCTAGAACATTTTGGCTCGTTATGACCATAAATAGTGAAACACAGGTCAGCCAGACAGTTATAGATGCTAGATGCAGAAAGCTTAAACTGAAAGTTGTTGGCAGAAACATGAAGGTCAAGCAGCCTGCCCTAAGTCTCCTTTAAGCTACTCTTCTGATCTTCGACACAATGGATGCAGAGGTGGTATTCAGCAGGTTCTGACCAGTTCTGGAGAAATGGTAGTGGAAATTTTGAGTAGTTTGGAGAACCTCTGACTGGTCCCTTCCCCATCTATTCTCTGCCTCCCATTGAGTCTCAGCTGATCGGCTGGGTCTTCTTTTGTTGCCCTGCACAGGAGAACGGAGCTGGAAAGCAGATTAGTGGGGTGGGGAGGGAAGGGGGATTTTGCAGTATCCTTCCCCTGCCACTCCACCAAGCCACGGCCAAGGAACCGGTAGTAGAAAAAAATCTTGAATCCCATCACTGAATGGATGGTGTTTTTCCATTAACCGTGCAGCAATAAAATGTGGATGCCAAATCCAATCTAATTCTATTTTTTTTAAAAAAATAATTTATTTAAGAATGATAAATGAAAAGAATAAAAGTCAATGCAAACTTTCAAAAAACACAAACAGAAAAACACAAGAAAAATTAAGAAAAGAGGGGGCGAAAAAAAGACAAAGAAAACAGAAGTAATTTCTCCCTTCGCCCCAATAGCTAAAAACAACTTTAGTAGCTTATTAATGTGCCTAAATAAAACATAATCTCTCTTTTCCCCATAGCTTATTTCAGAGGTAAAGAAAAAAAAAAGTCCAAATGCTGTGACAATCAATCTTTGTCAGCAAAAGAATCTGTATCCTCTACATCTATACTTCACCTTTTCAACAATGTAATGTACTCCTTCCTTCCTTCCTTCCTTCCCTGACCGCCCACCCTCCCTCCTCTCTGTTATTTCCTTCTTTCCTTTCTGTCTTCCTTCTCCCTTTCCTTTGCTCTCTCCTCTCCTCTTCCCTCCATGTCCCTCTCCTCGGGAAACATGTATATAATCATAACAAGTTATATTTGAAACTACCTCTCCAAGTGTGATGAACTGAAAATAAATTCTGCTTATCACTCCAATCATCCTGTGACCTCACTCTCTCTGCACAAAGTGTGAAAAGGTGCTGAAAAAAGAGAAAGATGTGATTCCCCGTGACTGGGCTCTGCAGCCTACAACCCATTCTGGGCAGCCTATTTTTTGCAAAATAAAACAGCCATAGAGGATTGCAGGAATGAATTATAGCAGGATATTCTGCCTAATTCAACAGTGTCAGGTTCATAATGTGCCCTTTACAGCTAAAAGTTTATTTTAAATGCGTACCAAGAAGATGGAGAGCTAGTAAGGAAATGCAAAATGGTAGGACTTGGATTGTCAGATATAAATTAATACCAGCAGGCTTAAATGGCCTCTGCGAAATGAGAATGAATCTTAAAACTCGGGGCTGGCACACAACAGATAAAAGGTATAAGCATTTCCTTCTGACATTTTGCAGTGAAGGACGTATTTCTCCAAAACTTGATGTCAACTTAGAAAGGAGACAGAATGTTCTTGTCAACCTGCTAGTTCATAATGAATATGAATCTGCTTTCTAAAGCAAATTCTTAGCCCATCCACACCAATGGGCTTTATTCTGGCTGAAAATAGTCACAAACTCTTTTCTATCACTCATTACCTTTAATTGTTGATTGCACTGGAAATGCTACTGGCTGATCCTGAAACTGTACAGCAGGAATTGTAAAAGTGTCCTATGGCTCTTAGAAGTCACTATTTCCTCAAAGACAACAAAGTACATCATGACAAGGAAGATCTGGGCTCAAATTCAAATTCAGTCCACTAGGAAACGCTTGAATAGCTACTATTCATTACCAAATCCACCTAAAAAGGGTTCTTGTCATTTGAAGAAAATAGGGAGGAGGACAATAAATATTGCTCTAAGTGCTTCATGTTTTCCAGGAGCATCATGTTTTCCCTATAATAAAAGGGATCCAGTATGGCTAATAGGTCTAAGAATTGGAGTAAGATTTAGCAGAGCTAAGATTAGTTCACTACCAACTACAGGGAACAAATTATTTGCTGTAAATCTCTCACTCTCTCACAAGAGTGTGTAGGGATAACAAAGGAGGAACCCAAGGAAGCGAAATCAAAGGGAAAGACATCTCAGGCTGAATGTGGTGCTTCTCACTGTAGACATTGTATGATAGCTGTGTTAGTTCATGGTAGCCCAAAATTAGAATTTAACATAGAACATAGAATAATAGGGTTGGAAGAGGTCTTCTAGTACAACCTTCTTCTCATTAGATACCATACTGTACAAATAGCTGTCCAGTCTCTTCTTAAAAGCCTCCAGTGATGGAGCACCTGCAACTTCTGAAGGTATGTGTTCCCATTATTAATTGCTCTCACTGTAAAAAATAAATAAATTATCCTTCTAGTTTGGATCTCTTTAATGATCTTCCATCCCTTATTTCTTGTCTTGCCCTCTGGACAACTCATTTAATTGTATGTACTCTTATTCTTATATAGTTAGTTAACTCATTTTAACTCACAAGCATTCTTGTTTGTGACTCATTTTGCAGAAGGTTTGCTAACTGCAACTGGCTCTATCAAAGGCATGGAATACCTTGAGTGTCGTGAATTTAAGCTGGGGGATTCGGTGAAGTAGTTCCTTTGAACTTCTTCTGTACCATCTCCTGTGCTTCCCACCTGTTTCACCTCCCTGGTTCCCCCCAATGTACTTAAACCCCACAGCCGTCAAGAGGTGGCAAAGTTATTACCCTGTACAAATTACGTACAGATTAATTCAATAGTTTTCACAAGGAAAAATTCTAGACTATGCTATTATCTTTTATTCTCTTATTGAAGAGCAAGATTTAATTCTTAATCTGGACTACAATATTTCTTAGTCTCCCAGCATCTCCCACCTACCATATCTAAAGGCAGTTTTGTTTTGGGCCTTTAAGTCAGTTTTTAATTCCTGGTGATTGTCTGGACTGGTCCCTGCAGTCTTCTTGGCAAAGTTTTTCAGAAGTGGTTTTCCATTGCTTTCTTCTTAAGGGAAGAACCCAACTGGCTTCATGCCTAAGGTGGAACTAGAACTCACGGTCTCCCAGTTTCTAGACTTATGCCTTCACCACTACACAAAATACCTGTCAGCTTTCCAAACTAACCAACTCCAAACCAATAAACTCAGAGACAAACATTTCCTCAAAGTTCCATTTTATTAGAGATTTCCCAAAAGAAAATCAAAGATCCATCCCCTGTGTCCATCACATGGTCCAATCAAACTGTTGTCCCAACTGGAGATATCCCTCCAGTCATTCCCCTCCATGTGCAGGGGAACATGTCCTTGACTCTCTGAGAAAGAATGTTGTTGTGTCTAAAACTTCTACCTCACTATGAAATCCCCCCTCCCAAATTCCCAGGCATTAAATGTGGCAGCCTCGAAGCTTCAAGGTAAAAATGGCTTCCAGGGCTGACACCAGCTCTCTTCTAAAGACAGTAGCTCTGGGTGGATCAGTTTCTTGCTGTAAAAATACAACTGTAAACATACATAAAATTGCTTTTAAATATGTCCTGGACAGTTTAGTGCAAACACTAACAATTGTGGGAGAATGTATATTGTGGGGATATTTGTTTTTCTTGGCAAAACATATTTGTTTCCCTATTTAGCAGAGTTTCTTTCTTCTGTTGAAGACCGTTGGGCTAGAAACTCTTAATGTAAACACTACAGTGCATGCACACATAACCTCTCAGTCCTAATGGGAGTAAATAGTAGGACAAAACCAAGTAAAATCATGTCATCTTGGAATGAAAATGTGTACACCAAAACCAGATCTAAATTATTAATATTTAAATTAATGTTTTATATTTACAGGAAAAGGATTTGGGCCATGACTGGCATTTAAACGTTACGTGAAAAATACAAGCAAAACTAAACAAAAGGCAAAAAACCCCTTGAAGGAGAACAGGTTATGTTACACAGCACTTATTGTATTTTCAATCCAATGAGTATATTGGTTGGCTGAGCAGTTTAAATCATTCCCTTTGCCATGGTGAATGAACCACAGACATCTCAATTCATAAGGAGATGGCGAGACTACAACCTGGAGAGCTTGACATTATATTCCAGGAGTGAGCTATCAAGCCACAATATACACAATAATACCCTCCAGGTAGCTTCTAGAATATCACTATCTCCTTCCGCAAATAATGAGTCTGGATCACGAGAATCACCATTTTAGTATCTTTAGTGCAACCCAGTCTTAATATAACTCAAAAGCATTGTAGGAAATTAAGATAGCAGCTCAGCATGATTAAAGCTGATGTTGCCAAATTGCAAAGTTGCTCAAGATTCCCCAAAGCAGAATCCAATCAAATAATCAGAATAGAGCTGGAAGGGACCTTGGAGGTCTTCTAGTCCAACCCCTGCTCAAGCAGGACACCCTACACCATTTCAGACAAGTGGCTGTCCAGTCTCTTCTTAAAAACATCCAATGATGAAGCACCCACAACTTCTGAAGGCAAGCTGTTCCACTGGTTAATTTTTCTCACTGTTAGACAGATTCTCCTTAGTTCTTAGTTCACTGGTTAATTTGTCCTCACTGTTAGGAAGTTTCTTCTTAATTCCAGGTTGCTTCTGTCCTTGGTTAGTTTCCATCCATTGTTTCTTGTCCTGCCTTCTGGTGCTTTGGAAAATAAATTAATCCCCTCCTCTTTGTGGCAGCCTCTCAAATACTGGAATGCTGCTATCATGTCCCCCTTAGTCCTTCTTTTGTCTAGACTAGCCAAACGCAAATCCTGCAACTGTTTTCATATGTTTCAGTCTCCATGTCTTTACTCATCTTAGTTGCTCTTCTTTGCCCTTTTTCCAAAGTCTCAACATCAATTTTGTAATGCGGTGATCAAAACTTGATGCAGTATTCCAGATATGGCCTTACTAAGGCTTTATAAAGCGGTACTAATACTCAATGTGATTTTGATTCTATGTCTCTGTTTATACAACTAAGGATTGTATTTTTTGGCGGTGGCTGCCACACACTGCTGACTCATGTTTAAGTGATTGTTCACTAGGACTTCAAGGTCCCTCTTGCAGTTACTGTTTTTGAGCCAGGTTTCCCCTAATTTGTACTTGTACCTTTGGTTTTTCCTGACCAGGTAGAAAACCTTGCTTTTCTCCACATTAAATTTCATTTTGTTGGATAGGACCCTTTGTTCAAGTCTGTCAAGATCTTTTTTGGATCTTGAGCTGAGAATGAACAAGAACTTTTTACAAGCCTAAACATTTCTGGAGTAAATATTTTTCAGGTCATGTTGACTCCTAGCAACTGGGCCTGCAATATTCTTGGCAAGATTTTCATTGCCTCTTCCCTAGGGGTGACTTCATGTTGAAGGTGGGAATAGGAGTCACTGTTTCTTGGTTTCTAGCCTTCTGCCTTAACCACTACAACAAACTGGCTCTTGGAGTAAGTACTATGGAATACAAATTCCTAAACTGGCACTGGCTGGAAAATCTGCATATAGCCAGTAGCCACTAGATTGGGGAAAACTAGTCAGTCTCTGACATGATCTCATCTATAAAGACTAGCTATCCATTAACCTCCTATGACTGGAAAGAAAGCTCCTAAGTCTTCCTGTCAAAGACTTTATTCAAAAAATGCATTTTCCTCAAGTTTTGTTGCTCTTTATTTTCTCCCTCTGCTGCTTGGTCTTGAGCACACCTAGCATAGGAGTAAAAATCAGAGGCTGAAGAAAGGATGGTCTCTTCATATAGAAAGTAGCCAAGGTCAAGACCTGTTTTCTGTAAGTCAGAGAATCATGGATTCAAGTAATTTAAGTCAGAGGAAATCAACATTCCTGATTGTTAAGGGGGAAAAAAGCCCACCTAAGAACAGTTTGATAATACTATGAATTTGCCAATTTGCTGCTTTAAACCAAGCCAAAAAAATGCTCCAGCAATTCTGCTATAAATAGTGCTTGATTTTTATATAAACCTACGGAGTCAAATAACTTGAAAAAAGAGTGTATTTACAACACCCATTAAAAGACTGTAAGGACACTATAATAGTATGAATACAGGCACACAGGAGAAGGTAAACATAAAAAGGGCTAGTAAACTCAACTGTATTTAAATAACAAGCATTCCATTCTCTGTATCCCCTTATTTATTTATTTTTAATCTACACGGTGCTTTTCTCTTAAGAAAACTTTTAAGACTTGATGCTTTCAGTGACCTGAATCGGTAGCCTCTTTGGTTGCTCCAATCCTAAATTAAAGTTTTCTATAAGGAGAATTATGAATATTGGAGACATTGGTAAGACAAGCCTAGCAATGAAAAGCAAAAAAATAAGATGCGCTGGGATTTCAAACAAACTTGAAAACAAAATCATAATAAAATATGAAGCTGAGTAAAAGATAGTCCCTTGTTAATCCATTTTAACACTGCCTAAAAACAAACAGGCAGGGTGTTGTGTCAGCAAAAAAAAAAAAGACAATATAATTAGTGACTTGGACTGGGTGTATATTGGAGTACAATTATAATCCCCGATGAAGAAATTCTCAATGAATTGAAAGGTGGGATGTAGGTAAGAGAAACTCAGCGGTAGGATTTGCCCCCTCTGTGCAAATTTTATCCTGAAGATTTCAGAGAGACTCTAGCCTTGTGGAACATACATAAATAAAATAAAATACTTAGCTCAGTTTGCAAAAACAGGCCATTCTATTATTGTGGCAAATATAAGAGGAGATAAAAAATGAGAAAAAGAGAATGTGTAATGATTAAGATACAATGTGGATTTCTTTCTTGATTGTCTCAGTGGAAGTAATGAAATGGAAAAATACACTCATTTAGAAGAGTGATTCCCAAATACTTATTGGTAACAATTCAGTAATCCCAATGGTCATAATTTGGGATACAGTAAGAAAGGAATGATATCTTCCTCAAGGAAGATGCACACAATTGATCTCCCCCCCCCCTCAGTAAAATCTGCATGTGACACCCAAACATCTAATTTAGTGTGCAGAATTCTTGTTTTCTGGGAGTTAAGAAGCCTAATCAAAAACACAACAGAAAATAATATACTTTCAGCAGCTTGGAAAGGAGGCAAATGATCCACCAACACACTCATATATATCCACCACACTATAAAAAACATACTGAGATTCTAGAAAAAGTGCAGAGAAGAACAACCAGGATGATTAGGGAACTGAGGACTAAAACATGAAGAACGATTGAAGGAACTGGGCATGGCTAGCCTAGTGAAGAGAAGGACCAGGGGAGACGTGATAGCAGTCTTCCAATATTTGAGGGGCTGCCACAGAGAGGAGAGAGGGTCAAGCTATTTTCCAAAGCACCTGAAGGCCAGACAAGGAATAATGGATGGAAATTAAACAAGGAGAGATTCAACCTGGAAATAAGGAGAAATGTAGTGAGAGCAATCAACCCATGGAAGAGAAGTTTTGGAAGTTGTGAGAGCTTCATCACTTGAGACTTTCAAGAAGAGATTGGACTGCCATTTGTCAGAAATGGTGTAGAGTCTCCTGCTTGGTGGGGGGGTTGGACTAGATGACCTACAAAGTCCTTTCCAACTCTGTTAATCTGTTAATATCCAAGCATACAGTCAAAGATGCGGAGGAGAAGACTAGGCAGAACGGGGGTCAGAATTAAGTGAGTCACTAGCCTAGAGTCGTTATGTTTCCAAAAATAGTTCAAACCCAATTCCTCCTGAATTCTGCTGACCCTAGTGGCAATTTACTGCTGAATGTTAGTTGACTAGATTCTTGTGTATAGTCTTGAGTAATAAATCTTAACTGGAACTTAATATATGGTTCCTGTTCCTGTGATTCCTTTTCTTTCTTGCCTGAAAATCCTCTTTTGAATGTCTGGTCTGTGAGTACAAAGTTCTGTCAACAACTATCCTCACCATCAAAATACATCATGGAAAGGACATGCATGTCCTCCTTCTGAATTCAAATTGACTTCCTTTGACTTGTCACTATTCCATGTTCTTCGCTCCCATCCGCCAAGTTATCTTGGCTTTTTCTCCACTCCTTTCATGAATAGTTGTTGTCAGATCCGTGTATCTGCCATTCTTTAGATTGGTTTAGATACAGCTAATTATTTTCCACTTGATGTAACCTAAATATTCTAATGCTTGCACTGATTCTGGAGGACCTTTTACATGATTTATAACCGTTGCCTGGCGCCCCAGATGCCTGGAAAATTCTCACCTCTTGGAGAGATGGCAAGAGGAGAAGAGGCCATATAAATTCCAATGCCAGAAGAAAATTCCTCAGAATCTCTTCTTAACTACGTTCTCAGAGATGAGGGCCAAATAACATGTCTGCATCTGCGGATTGGTGAAATCCACATTGGACTAAGGAGAGGGGTTCTAAGTCCCTTTATCTGAATTGCATGCCCGGCGGATGTCAGACCCTGATTTGAATGTTGACTTAGTTTCCTTTCCTTCAATAAAGAATTCCTTTTGGACTACCCAGTTTTCAAAAGTTCATTCTTATTGTCTGAAGTGGGGAGAGTCTGGTCCTTACAGTTGTCCTCTCAATTCTAGTACACATATCCCTCCTGGGCACAGGTTTCTTTTCTATTTAATTGTTCTGACCAAGGCTTCCCAAGACTGTAATTAAGCACACACTTAGTTAAAACAACTCTTGTTTTATTGCAACGCTGGGAATTATGTTCATTCCCAGCCAGTAATGAGTCCCTAACAATCCCTCGAGATAAGCATCCACCTTTCTCTCCTTTGAATTGCTGCCAACAACTAAAGTGCCAAACGAACTATAAAAAAACCCAACCGAAGTACAAATCCACACAGAGCTTCAATCTGAACAGAATGAATGTCTTTGCTTCCTGCAAAGTTTTCTTCACCTTTCCCTGTCCTTTATACCTTATGGGAGGGGCAATCACCTCCAAGCCTTACCCCCGAGTTACCCCTTTTGTGTCAGCTGTTCTTGCCTTCTAGCAGCTCTGTGCACACGTGCACCGGGAACAGGCTCTCCTTGTTCCTCTGCCTCACTGCTGCCAGACTCCAGAGGCTCAGGAGTCAGCACCCCACTCCCAGATGGCCCTGGCGTCATCTTTGCATTGGACGCAGGACCCTTGTCTGAGTCCTCTCCATGCTCCCGGACTGATCCCCGTTTTTCCCCACAGTCCGATTCCACTGCACAGGTTGCGGTTAACCACAACACTAATTTGTTCCAATCCTCTGTACCCTTGTTTGTCTGTACACCCAAAAGTTTTCAAACTATGATCTACACGGACAAGAAGCTTCTCACCCCATTAGGATGAAGAAGTGTCCTAGTTCTGGATCCTCTAGCCAATGTGTCAGAATAAATGGTGACAGTAAAACACAGGATGCAATTATATTTTCGCAGGGATCCAGTCAGTCTCTGAATTGATACACAAAGTTTCCTCTAGAAAAAGCACTTGAGACGCAGGGATCCACATCTAAGAGAGGCACTCAAGATGCTACGCAATTTGCTTTCTACAGAGCCATGAGGGGAAAAGAGAGTCAGAGTGAACATTTAGTGTGAAGCACAGGGAGGAAATTCGCCATCAGCTGTCATGCTTTAAAGCAGATAGTCGTGGTACCTCAGCACATCTGGAATACCTGTCACCCTCAAATTACTTTGGTAATGGAAACACAATTTTTAATCTTCGTATATTGCAGTCAAATCACAGTAGGTTTAGAAGCCTGTTAGTAGAGTTTGGGGGGAAAGAAATACATATCTGCTTTCAGTCACTAACAATTTAGAATTAGGATGGGTGTGGAGAATAGCTTTTTAGTGAAGGGAATGGGAGGAAAGAGGGAGAGAAAGAGAGAGAGAGAGGAGGAGGAGAGAGAGAAAGAGAAAGAGAGAGTCACTTCGGTGGCAGGAGAAAGAAAAAAAACAACAATATTGCTGAACTGAAATGGTTGTTCTCTGTACCTAGTCATTTTATAAAACATACAGCAAAGCTTTTATATGTAAATTATCCAAACACAAAAACATCTCCATTCAAATTGAATTGAGAATAGTTTGAAGTAGAGCACTTTAGTGGAAACGTGCTTAAAATGAACAAAATGGAGAATTGCCAAGATGGAATCACTGTTTCAGGGCGAGGGGACGGGGTGGGGGGATGACAAAAAACGTTACAAAAATGAGCTTGCACGAGCCTTCTTTGAGAAACAACAGAAAGTGTCAATTTAATTTCCAGGGCTTATCTATTATTACTATCAGGCGAAATCCAGAGTTGTGGGGTTAATGTCTGCACGCAGGTATGACCGGAATGCAGAGTAGGCCAGGGGTGGGGATGGTGTGTGTGTGTGTGTGTGTGTGTGTGTGTGTGTGTGTGAGAGAGAGAGAGAGAGAGAGAGAGAGAGAGAGAGAGAGAGAGAGAGAGATTGGTGGCACTGCGCTCTGATATTTCAGCTGGTGCAGAAGGCAGCAAACCCTTGAGTTAATGGAATTGCTGGATTCTATGGACCCACTTCTATAGATGCTCCATTGGATGCCAGTGGGTTTCCAGATTACTGCCGGATCCAATCTGGGTCAATCGCTGGTACCAGAGATTGTGTCTTCAGAGCTTTTGGACTTGTGCTGGAGCCCATCTTCTTTGTGTGTTCAGAAGTTCCCTGGGGATGGGCTGCAACACAAGTCCAAAAGCTTGGAAGACAAAAACTCTGGTCCCGGTGACTGATGCAGATTGGATCTTGCAATATTATCCTTGGACGCGTATATTCACCTTCATTCCAGATTACTGTTAGAACCGAAGAAGCTTCTTGGGTGAGAAGTGAAATGTTTTCAAAGGAAAAAAACAAAACTAAGGAAGCCCAGTTGTCTTCTGGAAAAAGCACGCTTGAGACAACCAAAATCTGGATATTTGAGAATCTCCATAGACAATGACCCTGCATATCTGCAAATTATTATTTGCAGTATGCATTGTTTTTCATAGCCAAAAACAGAGAGGTAAAGAGTACCTTTTAAAAACTAATACGTGAGATATGTCGGGCACAAAGATGACGACCCGGCGTATAAGACGACCCCCCAACATTTCCACTCAAAAATATAGTTTGTTATATACTGCCCCTCTTCCGCACGCTTCCACTTTTGCACTTTTTTTTTTTTTTTTTTTTTTAGGCACTTTTGTTCACCGTGGAAACGAATCCCGTGAAGCCGGGGGCGAGCAGCCAGCCTTTCCCAGCTCCCAAGGAAACGAGGCTCGCACCGTCGCCCGGGCTCCGCTGAGGTATCCGGGCTGGGGCTGTCAGGAGCGGCACCGCTGGCGCGCGTTCGCTGCTCCAGTCCCGTGTTGCCTCGGGAAGGGAAAGGCAAAAAGGAAGAGTCACGCGGGGGCTTTGCATTTCAGGCAGCAGCGGCTCCTGGTTTTGCCTTTCCCTTCCGAGGCAACGTTGACCTGGAGCTCAGCGCGGAGCCGCAGCGGTAATAACTCCTGACAGCCCCAGCCGGACACCCAGCAGGAGCTCGGGCGGTGCGAGCCTCGAAGCTTTCCTTGGGAGCTGGGAGAAGGCTGGCTGCTCTTTCGGGAGCCACGGGATCTGGCTTCACGAATCAGGGCAAAAAAGTCGCATAGTACTCTCTAGCCCAGGGCAGCCGCCAGTGCTTCCCAATTACTATTTGCCGGCGTATAAGAGGGAATTCAGGAAGTATAAGACTCTCCCCAATTGGAGGCATCTTTTCAGGGCAAAAAGTCAGCCTTATACGCCGGCAACACGTAAATGTTTACTAGAAGGCATAAGATTAAATAAGCTGTGCTGAAGCTGGAGTGGTTCATGAAAAAGTTCCCTGAAATGAAATGGTTAGTCTCCAAAGGTGCATGGTTTGCACTCTTTATTATTTTAGTATTCATGATTTACTCTCTTTGGAGTAAAATGATTAGGATGCCTCATAGGATACACATCTATGTAGTGAGACTGCATCATGGTAGAATGTACAAAACAAATAACCCAGACTATTTTTTTTTAATTATTTTGGGACAACTTAAAGAAGCAATCTATACATTGACTGTTGGCTCCATAAATACATGTGCAGATAATTGTAAAAGCCAGGTCCTGAACTATTTCCCATACAGATATAATGGAGGGGGGGGGGAATCTAATTTTTGCAATCTAGAAAAGATGGGTGTTTGTGCCATCAGGAGCAAAAACTGTTTTCTGTTAATGTCAGTACAGATAGACCTCAACTAACAACAGTTCATTTAGTGACCGTTGATGATTGGTGACCATTTTGCACAGTTACAATCTTTCAAGCATCAGATTCACCTAACAGCCAGGTTACTAACTTATGAACCGCAATGATTCACTAAACAACTGTGGCAAGAACAACAACCTTTCTTCGTGAACGTTAATCCCTTATCGCTAAGAGTTGCTAAGGCTGCTCATTATGTTCTCATCCAGTATGTTTGCTTCCTAATTTGAACATGCAGCATTCTTGAAAGATCACACCATAGCTCGCCCCAAGTGGTTACAGATGTCATAGCTGGAATAAATCCAGCTGCACATGTCTGCTGTTGTTGTTTTGGAAATTAGTACATCCTATTTGAAGTCTCTGCTTGGCAATCAGGTGACTGGAGTAAAGAGGAAGGGAATTTGGGGGGGGGTCAAGTATGGCTAACATCTACAGGCATTCCACACAATCGGGATGTATTCTTCGAATTGGAATCTAAGCAGTCTGTAAAGAACACATGTTATTCTGTATTCTATTCTGTATTTTAAAATTATATATAAAATTTACTAAGGGGGTGATTTATGTTTAGATGTGCCAATATCTTACTGTGATATATATATATATATATATATATATATATATATATATATATATATATATATATATATATATATATATATATATATATATATATATTTGTTTTCTGAGGTTCTCATGGTATTTGTATGTGGATCTCTGGTTATTCGGGTTTTCTCCCGCGTAAGATTCAAGTATCTGCAACGTTTGGCGAGATCCACGCCATCTTCAGGCTGGTGCTGGCTTAGTGCCAGTGCAAGCTTGCACTGGCACTAAGCCAGCACCAGCCTGAAGATGGCAGTGGATCTCAACGCTCTGCTTTGAATCTTACGCAGGAAACCCAATAACCAGAGATCCATATATATATATATATATATATATATATATATATATATATATATATATATATATATATATATATATATATATATATATTCATTCTTAATGTATGGTATTCAGCTTTGCTCAGGTATTTTCCCACGTCATTGTAGTTGTGCTTTTAAAGTTGTAGCAACGTTCGGCAGAATCTCATCTGCCATCATCAGGCTTCTGCATTGTGTTCGTCTGTTCGCTCACAGCCTGATGATGGCAGATGAGATTCTGCCAAACGTTGCTACAACTTTAAAAGCACAACTACAATGATGTGGGAAAATACCCAAGCAAAGCTGAATACCATATGATCTTTGTTTGTTCGGGTTTTCTCCCGCGTAAGATTGGAAGTATCTAGGCAACGTTTCGATGAAGTCTCATTCATCATCTTCAGGCTTGTGTCTTCGGCTCTGTGCTTCTCAGAGAATCTTTTTAAAATCTTGACTGTCCTTAAGGTTTTACTTCTGCTTTCCTTTGCTTTACAGACCTGTGAAGGTCATAAATGCGAGGACTGATCCAGTGGTGGTATTCAACTGGTTCTGCCTGGTTCTGGAGAGCCAGTAGTGGTGATGAGCAGCAGAGACCAAATCAGTTCTCTCCGCTACTCTATGTTTAGCCCACTTGCCTGCCCGGGGTCCCATACTTACTCTTATGGCCAGAATTCGAAGCACAGCTGCTTTGCACGGTGCAGAATAGCGCCTTGCGGCAGCTGCTGCAACAACCGGCATCATGCAGGCTTGCAGGAGGCGAGTTAAAATGCCTCTGCGCCTGCGCAAAGTGTGCATTTGATGCACACGTGCACGGAAAGTGTGTGCACGCATGCAAAGCGCGCCCACCAAGCCACGCCCACTGAACCAGTGGCAACTTTATTTGAATACCACCACTGGACTGATCCCCAAAGTTATTTTTTTTCATGCCTGCTATAACCGCGAAATGAGGCAGCCACTAAACAAGGACTACCCGTACTTTAAAAACAATATAAAAAAATAATAACAACAACCCAACAACCAGGATTTGGAGAGGGGAGGGTTTCGTAACAGCGGGAATATTCACCTATCTTTCCAAGGTACAAAGTTTTAGTCAGACACATCCCATTTTTCAATGTAACTGCTTATGAATTTTTGAACACATATTAAAAGCATTGTCATCTAATATTTCAGGGAACATAAGCCACTAACAAATTTTCTATATCGCTATCTCAGACAATTAATTCTCTTCTTTCACTGGCTGTGCAGATTTGACAAGCTTGCAGAGAGCTTCTAGATATCTACCTGATTTCAACTTCCATGGCAAATCATTGTGAATATGTATGTGGGCATTGTGGGGTGGTATCCTCCTCTTGGAAGACACACAAGTAATAATATCAGAAGGTATGGATGCAAATTTTAGATTGGCTTTTTGGTTGATTAACAGGCTTTGTCTTTTAAATCACTGTGAGTTGACAGATGATGGGTAAAATATTTGTATTTTCCCCCCAAGCCTCAATGAGAGTGGTTCCATACGTAAAATTGCAAGCATAGCAGGAAGTGTACAAGAGCATAAAACAAAAGGGAAGTCACCGAAGAAGAAAACAACAACACAATCATCTTCATATTTACTCAGAAGCAAGTTATCCTATGTCATCTTGTGCAGACAATGGAGTCCATATCACTGAAATTGATAGACCAGCATAATAGGGAGATGCTACTGCAATTATATAGGAGAAGGTGAAATGAGGCACTTACATTACCTGTAGTGATTTCCATCTAGGATGCCACAATAGAAATGAGGCAGGTTATGATCCATCTAGATTCTTCTTATGAGAGCACAAATGTAGAAATCAGTATGGTGCATAGCAATTTCTACACAAATAGGTTCTTTTAGTTGGATATACCAAGAATACAATCTCCTTGCCTCTGCTCAGAATTATGCCAATTAGGGAATGTATTTCCTCTGTGTTTTCAAACATAAACCAAATAGATAAATATAGTGAGAGGTGCACATATAAGGAGATAAACAGACAGACATAGATAGTTAGGTAGACAGAGATAGATGCTATAGAGAGATGAGAGATGGATGGATGGATGGATGGATGGATAGATAGATAGATAGATAGATAGATAGATAGATAGATAGATAGATAGATATAGATAGACAGAAGATAGATACCATAGATGGATGATAAATAGATGAAATCAATGATAGACAGACAGACAGGCAGATAGATATAGATGAGAGATGGAGAGAGAGAGATACAGATAGAGAGACAGACAAATTCATGTACACATCCCATTAAATTATGCATCAGAAAGTAAATGTGACAACATCTGTCCTATCTTGCTTAACCTTAAAAAGGTAACCTAGTCACTTCTACATCATACCTGGCTCCTTGCACAGGTATTCTGCATCTTCAGTGGAAGGTTCACATTCCTTCTCTTCCAGCCACCAGTCTATACTTCTCTGAAAAGCCTTTTAACCTTGTCAAGATCTTGTTCCAACATGCTTACAAAGGATCCGAGGCTCAAAGTTTGGCTTGATGCATTATCGGCATCTTTCAGTCACAAGAACGCTTCTCATCCACTGCAAGCCCAACAAGGATACAAGTTATAAACAAGGTTTTTAATCCCCCCCCCTTAAAAAGGGGGGAAAGGCAAAAAGATGATTATTGGCCTTTAAGCAACCTAAATAAGTTCTTCTTTTTCCCCCTCTCCTTAATTTGCCCGCATAAATATTTCCTCAAGGGAAAGACACCTCGAAAGACATTTTGCATATACAGCTAAACTACAGAGGAAGATAATAAAATTGGGATTTTTGTGCACATTGGGATTTTAAAGGATTTAAAAAGAGACACAGAGAGAGAGTTTTCTCGTGGGCCTTTCCACAAACTTCCCAGTCCTTATACAAATGTGGATTGGAAGGTGAAGAAAAGGAACATACTGTCTCAATCAAATGATCTGTCAGAGATTAATAGGATTCCTTTGTAATATCCATATCTCACAAAGAAAGGCTTTGACAGCCTCCAATTACTTTCCAGAAGCCAGGCCTACTCCACAGTTTCTTTGAACCAGAATGGCCCCCGAACCTATATTTTTCACTCAAGCAGATAACACCACTGGGTCTCTCTCTGTGATCGTGGCCTAACTTAAAGGACTTAATCTCATTTTCCAGATGAATTATTATTTTGTCTCCTGCAGGCAGTGATTACTGGATAAAAGTATTGTGTTAACATAAGGGCCGAGGTCTTTTCAGTTGAGAATTCTGTTGTGAGACATTCAGTACTCCATGTATTACTATTATTTTTAAATTATGAAGTACGGGAATGTCACAAAGAGGAAGGGAAAAAATTGGAGTGATACACATTGCAGATAATTTCATGGTTTCTCAAGAGGTGAAAGGAAGATCTTTTGCTTATGTATGAGCATCTAGGAATACATGTCTACATAACTTTTCCATGATTCATATTGGAAGCAGTTTACTGGATTTCTAACACATTTCTCTTTCTTCTCACACATCATTTCCTTCTTTTTACTATAAACTATAACAGCCCAAAGCCTATCAAATGCCTTCTAATTATCAGTGGAATTCAAATCCAGTAATCCAGAACTGGATAATCAAATCTCAGACCGATGTACTTACACTCCAATTTTGCTAAATTAAAAGGTTCTGCTGCTAGCAGACTTTAAGAACTAACCTCACTATGTTCTTTACTTCACTAGAAAATAATGGAATGACATAAAAACTACAACTGTAAGATTCAAAAGTTAGTAAATAAACCAGTTAACTAAATAATAATAATCTATGGTTTTGCTGAATCAGACCAAACATTTAAGTAAACCAGAGATTCTGTAAGTGAGGAACGATGGGAGTGGGAGCTCAACTATTCTGGAGGATGTCAGGTTGTCTAAGAATAGAGTAGAATAGAATAGAATAGAATAGAATAGAATAGAATAGAATAGAATAGAATAGAATAGAATAGAATAGAATAGAATAGAATAGAATAGAACTCTTTATTGGCCAAGTGTGATTGGACACACAAGGAATTTGTCTTGGTGCAAATGCTTTCAGTGTACATAAAAGAAAAGATACATTTGTCAAGAGTCAAGAATCATCAGGTACAATACTTAATAATATTCATAGGGTACAATAAGCAATCAAATCATACTAGAAAACAGTCAATATAAATCATAAGGATACAAGCGACAAAGTTACAGTCACAAAGTCACAAGTGGGAGGGGATGGGTGATAGGAGTGATGAGAAGATTAATAGTAATAGTAGTGCAGACTTTGTAAAGAGTTGAACAGTGTTGAGGGAATTAGTTGTTTTGCAAAGTGATGGCATTCAGGGAAAAAACTGTCCTTGTGTTTAGTTGTTCTGATGTGCAATGCTCTATAGCGTCATTTTTTAAAAACCCTGTGGTTACTATTGTGAGGAAAACAGGAGGAGAAAGACATGTTGGATATGTTTGTTGCCTTGAGTTATTCATAAAAATAATAAGAAAGGATACAAATAAGTAAATAAAAAGTTTTTAAAAAATCATCTTTTGGCTGGAGTGACTATAAACTACTATCCTTGAGAATGGTTTTGAGAAGAGACCAAGAAAGGAAAATATTTGTTGCTCAGGGTTGAAATGAGGGATCTTTGGTGCTCTCTGAGCTTGTTTGCTTTCTTGCAGACATTTTATCACCCAAACTAGGTAACACTGATAGCATTTGATGGTCCGACCTAATTTGGGTAATGAAATGTCTGCAAGAAAAGAAGCAAGCTCAGAGATCACCAAGGATCCCTCATTTTGAGAATAGAACTTGTACAAATATAAGTCAGTTCCATTCCTGGTAAGTTCCTCATTATTTACGTTTACCTCTGAAGGGTCCCCATGTTACTAAGGGAGACTGGGAGACTGGCTATGAAACAGTGGTCAAAAATCGGATGTTTTCCTTTAAAGAATCTTTCTTTCTTACTTTTAGACCAAAGTTTTCAGGCAAGCAGAAACTTAAGAGGATAGGGTTGCCAAAATATATGCTGAACTGCAAGTACTTGGATAAAATCAACACCGAGACTTCTCAGCTAGCATATGGTTTCCAATTCTTCAGTCATTGTGCATAGAAATATTCCGTTTGCATGGCCAGATGTTTTATATGCCACTTAACTCCCTGTTTATTATCCCTTAATGTTAGCTGTGTAAGAAAACACATTTTAAAAGTCAGCACTCGAGAAATCAGGCCATTTCAATAAATGGAAACATTTTCCACAAAAGAGAGGGGGAGGAAAAAACCCCACCCTCGTATTTAAAATCAAAACATTTTATTTTTGTAACTCTAGATAACGCACCGAGATGAAATTGTAAATTGCTAAGCGCTTTTATTTCTGTAATGTATTCTATTGACCTTAGAAATTATTCAGAGCATGTAGAGGTGGTTTTTCCCCCCTCCTAACCAAACAAATAAAGAAAAGGGGGGGGGAGCCATGATGAAATGGATTAAAAATAAATAAATAAAATTGACAGCAACTCCTATGATAGCCTCCGCCAGCATGTTATTCCTTTCTTTCTTAAAGCTTCGTCAACATGCAAACACTCCATAAAAAAGGAACTGGTGCGTGCCTACGGGAGCAATTCAGTTTGCAAATAAAGCAGTATAATGTGAGCGGTTTGAAATGGTTCGTCTCTGTTGCTTTCCATGTCAACGCACTGGCAGTCTTGCCTGAATGCAGCTAGTCAATAGAGAGAAAGTAAATAGAGCATTTCCCGATTTCACCTGGCAACACAGTAAAATGCCCGGTTTAAAAATGCAACACTTTAATCACTGGCACAATATAGACAGAGTTTCATTCTTTTTCTCCTTATCCTCCTCATTCTTCTGCTTCCCAGAACTGCACATATTAAAGTTTTAATGACAACAATGTACATCGTAAAACTAGCCAGCGGAGTAGAACCTGGATTCTTCCAGATGCTGCAGATGTTGCATTTTGTAGTATCAAGACCTGGGTCTATACTCCACCAGGCCAAAATTAAACAACCATATATCTTTAAACAAACATTAGCAGACGTAATGTCTTCATGCCCCCCCTGAAGTCTTTAACAAGCAGAGACACAAATTAAACTGGTGAATATGATTACTCTGCAGTGCAAACTTTTTAAAAAGCTAAGGGAAAGAAAGGTTAAACAAGAGATCTTGGTTCAACCACTGCAACTTCAGGACAAGTGTCAATTTTACTTTATAATGCTTGGTAAGACCACTTTACCACTTTATAATGACTTGGTAAGACCACACTTGAAATATTGCATCCAGTTTTGGTTGCCACCGTATAAAAAAGTAATTTTAGAAAGAGCGTAGAGAAAAGCAGCAAAGATGATTAGACGACTGGAGGCGAAAACATATGAAGAACAGATGCAGGAATTGGAGATGTCTAGTTTAATGAAAAGGACTAGGGATGCCAAAATCTAAGGGGCTGACACAAAGAAGAAGGGGTCAACCTGTTTTCCAAAGCACCTGAAGGCAGGACAAGAAGCAGTGGATGGAAACTAATCAAGGAGAGAACCAACCTAGAACTAAGAAGAAATTTCCTCACAGTGAGAACAATAAATCAGTAGAGTGACTTGCTTGAAGAAGTTGTGGGTGCTCCATCACTGGAGGTTTTTAAGAAGACATTGGACGGTCATTGGACTAGAAGACCTCCAAGGTTCCTTTCAACTGTTATTCTGTTACTTTCCCCCACCACTAGCCATGCTGTCTAAAGTTGATGGAATGTACAGAATATTAAGAATATAAAGAAACATTTTGAGGAGTTCCTCTTGCATCTATCTAGGCTATTCTGATCGACAACAGCAATCTAAGATTTCAGGTCAAAATATCTCTTAGCTTTATCTAAATAGGGAGATGAGGGAAGCCAAGATTTACTCTTCCCATCATAGGATGATGTGATTCAAACAATGACAGTATTCGCCAACATGCCACATCAGTCATAAAGGCAACCTTAATATCCTATGAAAGTCCTAAATCAGGATGGTCTTCCATACTGCTACTCATACTGTTTGCAGCACATAGTCAATGAGACTGCCAAGATGAATTGTATTTTCGTGGCATCACTTGAGAAGTTCATCTGCAGGGGGACATACAGTCTTTCTTTCTTTCTTTCTTTCTTTCTTTCTTTCTTTCTTTCTTTCTTTCTTTCTTTCTTTCTTTCTTTCTTTCTTTCTTTCTCCCTCCCTTCCTTCCTTCCTTCCTTCCTTCCTTACTTACTTTCTTTCGTTCTTTCTCTCCTTCCCTTCTCCCTCTCTCTCCCCCTTCCCCTCTATTTAATGTAGGCACTCTTGGAAAGAATTAAAATGGAATGAAGACATCTTAAAAATTAAATTGCTGCAAAAGACACATGCAATTTCATTTATTATTGGGATTGAATTAAGCAAATCCCAATTCTTTGGACCTGCTAGAGTTTGCATCATGACTTTAACCTGGCTCCATCTTGTAGGAAATATTGTATGAAAGGCATGGCCAGCAACTGATATGTGTGTTGAGATACTTTAAGATCTAGGACCCTCTGCTGAAATCTTTTAATCTTTTTGTTTGTGTTGTTTGTGTTGTTTGTCTTGTTTTAATCAATAAAATTTATTTAAAAATAATAAGATCAAGGACTCTCTTGTATCTGAAGCTACTTCAGAGCAGATATAATGTGTAATGAAATCTAGCCCATTATTGTTCTACATTCATTCATAAGCAAGTATTAAGAATAGTAAAATTATATATCTACTGAAAAAGTGCCTTGTTTTCATCACGTTCTTTCATCTCTCATTCATAAATTCTTTTTTTAAAAAGTTGTTATGAATTTTCTTGGTTTCCAAATATTATTTAACCTATTTAGAGAGAAAACGCCTTTCCTACTTATTTACTAAGGGAGGAAACTTATGAAAAAGATAAAGTAGTGCTAATTAGGAAAAAAATGCATTTTAAGGCTCCTGACTACAAATATACTAATTTTGCTCAATTTCATGAAAAAGGCACACAATATTTTTTTTTCTATTTCCCCCCCAAATTTTTTTTGATAAAGGTAAATCAATTATTTCTAATGTCAAAATCTGAAATGGCTTTGTTAAAACCAGTGTGTTTGGATGAAAACTTACAAAATTGTTCTCCGGATGCACAAATTTGTTTACTTCCAAAAAGCCTATTTTAAGTTGGAAAGATGGGGGGGGGGGGGAGAGAAACATTTGATTCTAAACATGATTACCTCTAAGTGACACAAATATCCACAGAGCTCATCACAAAAGGCTATTTAAATGTTATTTTACTGTTGTTTCATTGCAGTTTAGGCAATTTTGCATTTCATCACTTTTTTTTTTAAAGCAACTATAAGTGAATTGGGAAGGAGGCAAGAAATGTGTACAAAGCCAAATTGCAGGATAATTATAAATGCAAATAAAATGGCTTTATTGGAATCTGTCAGAAGGGCACATATTTTGTTAGCAAGGCAAATACTTTCCAGGCTTGTAGTAGAAGAAAGGCTGTGTTGATGACTTTAGTGACAAATTAAAGGGAATTACACTGAAGATGGAAGGGCATAAATGGCCCCTATTTGGTGAACAAATCCAAATTAAATATCCTAACAAAAGCCCATCCAGCTTTTTTGGAAACACAGCTATTAAAGAAGAACCCTCAGCCCCATGACTCATTTTCAACAGCATATCTCTGGGTGTGGAAATGTCATACAAATATAACCGTTAATTTGCCCATAGTTCAGTTTAGTGCCCCAAATCCTAAAGGCCAGCTAGCACATATGTTCACTGCAAAAGTGCCAATTGAACTACGTATGGTACTTCCAATATAATACATTACCATCCAATCCTTTGCACATCTATTAGAACGTGCACTGAATATACAAGTAGTTCTTCATTGAAGCGAATATCAAATTGCGGCCATCATCTCTTCACCATTTTGCTACATTTTGACTCCAAGTCTGTCTCCCTCTGACCATCGCCACCATGTTCTGATCAACATGCATGAAATAATCCTCTCCCTATTATGATTCATATATGGGAGTGACTTGAGGGAGTACCGCTGGTAGGCATATAGATGGAGCCAATATCCCAAGTAATTCTTTCTTAATTAATTAATTTATAGAATTAATTTATAGAAGTGCTAGACATTTGTGTCAGGTTCATGGGCTGATTAATTATAAGGCTTTGCAACCTCTTTAGGAGATCTGTTTTCAAGTGGATGAACCTACTCCAAGGAAAAATAAGCTATCTTCTTAGTTGTTATCAGAATCTTTAAAATGAGGCTATAAAACAAGATACAACATCTGGAAAAGCTTGGCTTGGCTAACCTGGTTTTAGGTTTCTCATAACAGTATATTTAGTACTAAGTACTTAGTATATTATAATACTAAGTACTTAGTATAGTATTTAGTTAGTATACTATTTACTTATGCTAAGTAAATAGCATACTAAGCACTTAGAGTATTATAATATACTAGTATTAGTACTAAATATATGCATAAGTAAAAATTATAATATATAATATTACATTTTGTATAATATTTTGGATACTTATATAATATTTTAGCAGAAATCTGATTCCAACATCATCATAACAAGTTTGTTTTTTGTTACTATAGCGACACCAGTTACAAAACTTCTCACATTATTAAACGAAGCCATAGATTTTTGTTTTTTTTAATTCCTACTTTGCTAATAGCAATAGGACTTATATACCGCTTCACAGCCCTCTCTAAGTGGTTTTACAGAGTCAGCCTATTTCCCCCAATAATCTGAGTCCCCATTTTATCGACCTTGGAAGGATGGAAGGCTGAATCAACCCTAATGCTCTGAAAAAGGAAACTCGGCACCAAATTTAGTTATTTTACCAAACTTAGGTACCGGAGTGACCAGGTAATAGCTAAAAGCATATAAAAACCATAAACCATATGCAGTACAAATGTAATACATCAGTAAAATAGGAGCCAAGCAAAAAAAAAAAAAAACGAAGATAGAATAAGTTAAAAGTTAAAATGTGGGAGGGAACATATTCAAGGTGCTAACCACACCCTGGGTTGTGCACCAGAGGTGATATTCAGCAGGTTCTGACCAGTTCTGGAGAACCGGTAGTGGAAATTTTGAGTAGTTTGGAGAACCGGCAAATGCCACCTCTGACTGGCCCTGCCCCCATCTATTCTCTGCCTCCCGAGTCCCAGCTGATCGGCTGGGTCTTCTTTGG
The DNA here is from genome assembly GCF_049901735.1 of Notechis scutatus. Lineage (NCBI taxonomy): Eukaryota > Metazoa > Chordata > Lepidosauria > Squamata > Elapidae > Notechis > Notechis scutatus. Next base: position 15,070,270 of record NC_142017.1, on the reverse strand, counting down.
TTGCCCTGCACAGGAGAACAGAGCTGGAAAGTTGGGTGGGGAGGAAATGGGGATTTTGCAGTATCCTTCCCCTGCCTTGACCACCAAGCCACGCCCACCAAACCACACCACATCCACAGAACCGGTAGTAAAAAAAATTGAATCCCACCACTGTTGTGCACCACTCTGTGAGCCCCATGTGAGTTGCCATAGCCAAATCTTTAAACTCCTTGGATAGGAGAATGGGGGCCCATCTCACTTCTTGGGTGGGGGAGAATATTACACAGGGTGACAGCAATGACAGAGAAGGGTCTCTTTCTGGACCCTACTAGTTGAAATTCTTTAACTATTGGGGTCTGTAACATACTTTCCCTGCCTGACCAAGTGGGACGAGTCAATGTGATGATATTAAGATTAAGCACGTATGCTTGATAAAATGGTCATTTTTAATGATTACCGATTTTTGCAGTGTTCCATCTGAGGCCATGGAAATTATTCAATCAGTGATACAAGACATCACATATTGTTGTGCTACCCTATCAGAAATCAGTTAAAGAGGAATATTTTTGCAACATAAGCTTTAGGAATTATTTTGTGTTTTAGGTTGTCAAAACCGTGAAAACCAGACAAACTGCCTCAACTTTGTGTAACCTAAGTTTTAAACACAGCTCAGGACTACAGAAATGTGCAGGATTAAGGTTGTTAACTCTTCCTACTCTTTCAGTAAGGCTACAAAGAGTAAAAAGAAAAACAATATTTGTTCTCCTTTTCCTCAATATTTCACAAGAGTAAAGTGGGGTTTAAATTAATAATTATGGGGAAAATGTTTTTATGTTAACATTATTCAGCAACCATGGTTTATAAACCAACCAGTTGGTGATATAATAAATGCAATTAGCTAAAATTGTTTTCAATCTTTTTTTATCCCTCTAGAGAAAAAGGGAGGAATCCAAGATGATTTCCATAATACTAAGCTGTCTTTTCGTATTACATTTAAATTAAGAGCTGTGAGAGCAATGTGGAAAAAGTAAGCATTAGAATTCATACATAACGTCAACTCATGGTATTCCTTATTTTCATTTGTTGAATATACATGGTTCTAAGTTTGCATATAACACTGAATCTTTAGAGGTGTGACTGTATATTAAGTTCAAAACAAAGTACCTTATTTTTAACAAATATAAATCAATTATACTTTTAGTTGAGTTTCTGAAGAGACAAAGGAAGAAAAGATACGAGGAAACCATTGTTTAGACAATAGGAGCTGAAATATGTTTAAGTCCATAATAAGTTAACATTCAGAAAAAGCTCAAGAAGACACTATCTTGATTCCCAGAAAGAGAAGCTCAACGCAAACCAACTTGCAAGGTTTTGTTTGCCAATCTCAATGAAAAGTATTTTAGCTTTTCTGTGGAATGCATTTCCTGGTCTGATCCACCTAGAGGGACTGACAGTGTCATATGGGGTTATAGCAATGAGGCAGCATTGATCACACTTGTAGATGACTTGTGGCAAGACCAGGATATGCATTCATCTTGGCTCTCCTTGATATCTCTGTGGCTTTCCATATCATCAATCACTATAACCTACTAGATCAGCTTTGGAGGTTAAAGTCAAGGCCATATTCTCATGGTACTTCTCCTCCTTCCACTTAAGACTAGTTCCAGTTGGTGTTAGTAGGATAAAAGCTTTGGGGAATACCTCAGACTCTGCTTTCTCTCCACTCCTATTTAACATCTACACATGGTTGCAAGGTAAGATTATCTGACAGCATATCTGCAAGCTAAAAATAATCAGAATACTCAGCCTTACATCTTTATCCCAAGATAATCAAGTGATGACCCAAGATGCTTTCTTAATGTCATAAAGCTATGGAGGTCTGAAAGAACAGACCTTGACAACTTAAGTATGATCAAGTAGCTATGGAATTTAAGGATTCCCAGATCTACTTTCCATCTGTAGCTCTGGATGGGTACACTCTCCTAAACATACCACCTAAAGCCTACAATTGCTCTAGAATTGTGGGTGAAACCTTCAGCTAGATGTGAGGAGGTGTGAAAAGACTATCTAGCTTAGAGTCCTTGCATAACAGGAAGACCTAACCTACCCCAGAATCCTTGAAACCCTTATTTGGCTGTTCTCAAGAGAATGCAGTCAATCTGTCAAGATTTATTTAAATAGGGAGCAACAATAAAGAAGCAACTCCAATTAGCTCTGGAATTGCTCTGGTTCCTTGAGCCTGACAAGAATACAGCAATAGCATAGTGATGGGCACCCACTATTTTGTAAGCTTTCAATGTAGGTGTCCAGGTACAATTCAAGATGCTGGCCACCTTATGAAATTCTTCGTGATCAATTCGTTCAAAATTATCTAGGTTATTTCCAATTATGTCTATCTCTCCCATGAAATCTGAAAGAGGGGCAATGCTTTGTGTCCCCCCACCCCCATAAGACAATGTGACTTAACAGGATCCAGGATTTGTGCCTAGCTGCCTTATGCAGCAGCATAGCCAAGATTCAGATGGGCCCCAACTCTGCTGGTTTTCTGGAAAGCTATAGACCATGGGTCTGCAACCTGCAGCTCTGGAGCCACGTGCGGCTCTTTTGGCCCTCTGCTGCGGCTCCCTGTCGGCTGATCCCATCACTGGTCGGCCCCTCCCCTCCCCATCACTCCTTTCCTGGTCTGAGAATGTAAGGGTGATGGCAAGGAATGGAGACTCACTCCATATTCCAGAGCAGGAGGTGACTGATGAGAATGAGTGACGTTGAATTGGCCATGCCCACCCAGTCACACTGGTTGTTAAATTATTGGCTCCCGGAGTTTTCTTTTCTGTGGGAAACGGGTCCAAATGGCTCTTTGAGTGTTTAAGATTGCAGACCCCTGCTATAGACTCTGGGTTAAGATTTTGGATGAAAAAAATTACCTGAGAATTTTGAGTATGTTGTGGCTTTGACTTCTATTTGTACTGTTTACATTGTGTTGTTACCACTCGTATTTTACAATTGAGTAGTCTTGCAAATCTTTTAAATGTGTGCATAAAAATAAAATAAATACCAATGAATATAAAATCCTAAGTGTGGTATAAACTGAAAATGTTTGCTGCTTAACTGAATTCACTTTGCATAAAATTAATAAAGGATATTTTCAAAGCACTGAGAATTGGATTTTGAAATCTACAGAAGAGATATTATAACACATATAGACCAATAATGAGAAATGCTTCTAAATGCAGCTTCATGTTTTCCCAGGCAATTGACCATACCCCAGAGCACTCATATTAACTACAGTTTGGACAACTAACCAAAATTCTGTCTTAACCAGGCTCGAAAGCATTTTCAAATCCATTACAGAAATTTCATAATAGCTAATCATTATTCTTGGCTAAACACTACAGGCACATTTGCAGAATCCAAAGACATATGGGGATTATTTACAGAAATTTCATTGGCACTAAAGACACTTTTCCAAGAAATTAGTGCATTAATTCTGCATATTAATCAAATAATATGTTGAATCTAAAGCAATACTTAGGCACACACTATGAAACATTTAAAACCAGGGGCTGCAAAGAAGCATCCCAATTAATTATGCCTCTAATAAATATACGGAATTAAGAAGGCTATTGACCAATTTACAACCTAATCCAGGGAATGAATTTCTTCCAAGTAGTATCATTTACTGATATAAACTTCAGTTCTGTTTTCAGAACCCAAGGAATAGCCAATCAACTTTATCCTGCATTTTGGGGAGTGAGTGTGTGATTTAGTATTAATTTCATGTTTAGATAATATGTTTGATTTAATCACCCAATACACACTCTCATAATTTGGAGACTTTAAGCACATGAATCACAAAGGAGTAAAGTAGCTGACAACAACAGCATGTTTCAGAGAGTTGGGTGTTTTAAGATATTGATAAAAAAAGAAAGGAAATGTATTAATTAAGAAAGCAAGAGACAAAGACAATGAACAGACAGAAAATAAATATAAAAGAATTTTGCAGAGAGGATGGCAAGGTAGGCAGGCAGGCAGACAGACATATTTTTTTAAGGAGCAGATCTTACAAGAAAGTCATATTTTCTCCATTCCTTCATGGATAATACATGATTTAGAATTCTCACCTCTAACATCTTCCTCAAGACAGTTTTGTAAGAACTTTGGCATAGGTAGATAAGAAATTTAATTTGACTTTGCAAAGGGAATGATAACACATTTGTTGTATCTTGATGGAAAACAATGAAAATATTAGCTATTGTTTAATTGTTACCCGATCAAAACTCTTGTGCCAGCCAACACACTTCACTCTTGACTGAATTTTAAAATAATTCCAGAGGAATGACCAGATCTGCAGAATACGCTGGGAAACAGCCATTTGTGTAGAAAAACCTCAAAGGTTAATAGCAGGCAATGAGACAAACCAAAACAAAATACAACCACCTAAAGCTTTTAAGAACTTTTATTCTTTTATTTATCTATTGATTTTTACCTTTAAAAGCTAAATGCTTGGTTCATTATCTTAAATTGGCTTCCTTAACTTTATCTAATTGATGGTCCACTTTTTTTCTTCTGAAGTTCAATCACATTGGTGGGTGGGGCTTATGCTTGTGATGGGCATGGCCAAACTAGGGACATTCAAGTTATTTCAAAATGGTCCCTTGTGAGTTTAAAACATTTTGTCTAATCCTGCAATAGACCCCAAAAGTGGGTAGAAACATTTATTCCCTCCCTTTGAACACTCTTTCTCGACCTTGTTTCCTTTCAATGCCCTAAATAAATTCATACACTCTCTCTCTTCTGATCCAGCACCTAAGAAATATTTCATTCCACACACACACACAGATCTGAAATGATTCTTTGGAGGTCACTTCTGAAATTAAGCTGTGAGCCTCACTGTATTAGTGCCAAAAGCTGCATGAAGTCCTCTGGCTAGAAGTTGCCTACCTCTACCAGGTACAGTTATGTGATGGTCATTGACCTAATGTTTAAACTATAAAACTGTTAGATTAAAAGACTGGATGGTAACATCCATATTGATCGATACCACCACGCTAAACTGCTCTGTATTTCAAACGGCGATGTTGATTAAACAAAACATGTCCTCCTTCCTAGAGATCATTGTTAACTTATCTCCTGAAATGATAAGGAGGACTTTTGAGTACTTATGACAGTACTTAGTAAGTTAGTAAGGGCATAGTTAGTAAAGCGGTAATTCATTTCTTGTGCCGTGTTGAATGGAAAGGGCAGTAGGGAAAGGAGAGAGATAACTTGATTCAGCATCCCCCAAGCGAACATGGTCAGAGAATCATGGTCAAAGAAGGCCACTGCACTTCCATCCTGTAATAATGATGGAGAGAGAGTGCATTGAATCTTAGTAATCTAAAAACTCTCATTTATACTAGGAAAAGGAGGGCAAGGAAAATGGCTACTAAGAAGAAACTGCCAAATAAGTCTGAGCTATATAAAGTTGTGCTGAGTTTTAGATCTTTCCAAGGATCTAAAAGTGGGTCTATGACCCACATTTGCAGCCTTAATAGGAATCTTTTCCAAACTAGTGGAGGTCTGATGCTGAGCAGAAAGCCACGTAAATTTGAGACAGGTATTGGGTATTTGGGTTGTATAATAAAATATGAATTTCTCATAAGCCAGAAATGTCTGCAGCTAGTGATTAATCTCCAAACTATTGATATGACCATGCCTTTTGATTAAAACCTTGTGATTGTTCGTTTTTCCCTCCCCCCAAAAGGGTGATCTCTCTCACTGCCTAATTCAGAAAGCAGAAATCTAAACATGTTACCAAGGGGATAGTGTCAAAAAATCCTATGGTAAACATATTCCATGTGTATCTTATAGTTCAGCGGGTTCCTCTTTCTACAGGTAAGAGGCCCCTGAATCTGATGGTGCTGCCAACCAGATATTTCCCAGACATGTTACAGATCAACTTCTATATTTCCTAACCCATCTGGATCATGTTGAAAGAGTCTGCATATGTTATCAGCTCATAATGATGTACGCCAATGGTCCTTCTGTGAGACAAACAGCACACATAATACTTAATATTGCGAAGACAATGGAAAACATATTTCGCTTCCTGCTGGCAGTACAAGCTTTTTCCTTCTCTCTTTCTCTAGCCTCCAGTCTCATCTCCCTCCATACAGACACAAATCCTTCTTGATTCTGAATTCAAAGTAAGTGATTTATTTAAGATGGAAAAAAATTCAGGAGATGGTATGTACCGGTTGGCTCCTTTTTAAGCTCAATAAAGAACAAGTTCAATAAACAAATTGATCACTTGCTTCAATCTTTTCATTTTCTGGCTACCGTCCCAGTGTGTTTGCTGACTTTTAAAGCCAGGGTGCCACCCTCAGACAAAACTGAGATAGAGATGAGAAATATTCATACGGAGACTGATATTTTCAGTACATGTAGAAAACAATTAACAGCAGCTTTTATTGTACTGGGATGTAGAATAAATATTTTATATACCAAAGCACAATGATATTCCAGAACAACTTATCTTTTTTTGAGCTTCAAATTTCAAGCATATAATTATGCTCTATGCATATATGTATAGTTTCATATTTATGTAAGATCCTGGGAATGGAGAACTGTGGACTAAATTACCCATCTGGATTCAATCATTTCAGATTTTTGAAAATAAATACAGGGCTCAAGATTTTAGAGTTTAGTCAACAGAATATCTTGAAATTTTCAGATTCAACATAGAAGAGTCCCAACACTCTAAGCAAATGTCACATCACAATGCATGTGTGATACATAACCATCAGTGTGGAAACATCAGCATTCTTCTGCAAATTAAATTAAAATTATTATAACAACGTTTTTCAAGAACTTAAAATTATGTGAAATTTCAAAAAAACCTTTGATACATATCACTTTCTCATAATTTTTGGATTACTTTCTCCTTTGTTAATGTTCATACATCTTTCTGTAGATAATTAAAATGTTCCTATATAAAGGAAAGCCACTGTACCTTTAAGAATGTGTTATGTTTTCCTAGGTCCCTATCAAGGTAAATTTCATCAGTATTCAAAGTATGAGCAAAGCACTTCAACAATTTATTTTAATAAAAGAAGATTTAGCAGAAAGGAGTATAAATGATGAGAAGTTGCTTTAAACTGATTTATTCCCTGCAGCAATAAAAGGAATGTTTCTTCACTCAGCTGTTTAATATGCAAATATGCAGAGTATCCACCTTCTGACAGCACATCATTAATAAAATCTTGCACTAAGCAGAGCTCTCGATATTTCATCCTGATGAAAATACATGATGATGATTTTAGACTGTATAATTTCATATGTGTGTGTGTGTGTGTGTGTGTGTGTGAGAGAGAGAGAGAGAGAGAGAGAGAGAGAGAGAGGGAGAGGGAGAGAGAGAGAGATGGTTATTTTATAAAGCTGGACTGTGTTCATGAACTGGAAGCACTAGTTAAAGATTTTCTTTTTAAAGATAGACACTCCAAATCTCAAAGACTCTAACCTAGAGAATCCAAAGCTCCAAAGTTACACTTTGTAGAGATGAAGACAGACACATCATTCCCAAAATGTAAGTGTTGTATTTATAGTCTGAAATAGGGGGGGAAAAGTAATCTTTTTTTGCCCACCTAATTAAGAAATGTTACACACACAAACATGTAAACTAAACTCAGTTTTCTATCTATCAACAGCGAGCCTCTAGCTAATCAAATCTCTGTTTAAACATATTGATCATATCCAAATAAAGTCCTGGCACGGATTGTGTAGTTGCTAATACCTTGAAAATGAGAAACATATTATCAGTCAGAGATCCAGTGAGAAATATCCCCGCAGACTAGCAAACAACTACTCTGCAATGACATTCGGCTTGTAGCACACTCTGCCTGAAAGCAACTACAAAATGCTACGATCACAAATGATTAAAATGCAAATGCAAGTTTTTGACGAATCCATAACATGAGACTCTCTGTTTGGTTAAGTCCAATCTTTTCCCCAGCCTTAATGATAATCTTTTCCAAATTCTTGGAAAGGAAGGATATTTCTCCATTTCTGAATTACAGTTCTATCAACCCAGCTTCGACTCACTAGAAATCTGTAGCAGTATGAAATTTCCCCCATCTGTCAATCCTTGCTTCTATTAGCTTTTTTTCCCATGTCATCTTCAAAAGTAATAGGTGATTAATTGGGAACAGACTTCACACATCTTAAATCTTGAGCTGTGTTAGAGAAAAGTAGAAAATGCTGCTTTAACATCTGTACAGAGAAAGACAACTACAGCTAGAAGTGAAATGAAGAAGTGTTTGTGCCATGCTTAGGTACAAGTAGGATCAAGGCATAAGAGCACATATTCAACATCTGATTCATGCATTCTTGCATTTTTTTTTCAGTTTGGGAAGTTTGGGAACTTCATGTTGTAATTGAACACAGGCTTACCGTGAATCGTTTAACACAAAATCTAGTGTTTGTAAAAGGTTTGTAAACATTTTGAAAATGATTATGTTCCTCTGGATATTCAGGAGATCAAGGGTCTTTGAGGTTGTAATTTAGGGAAAGTCTTGAAAGTTTTAGTAAACTTCTCTTAGCCTGCAGTTTGTGTGTTTCTGACTTTTTGTGAGTGGCAATTCACCCTTCCTAATTCAAATGGGATTAACCAATTAGACTTTTCCCAGAAGTCTTTAAAATAGCTGCTGTTGGCATGTTTTTGCGAGGAAGAAACCTCAGTAGGCAGATACGATAAAAATCTTGCACTATTTAAATATAGAATTGGGACATCAAAGAAAGGGTTGTATTGAAATAACATGGATAATTAAGGAAGTAGAGAGCAGTAATAACTGATTTGCATAAAATGCTAATCAGACCCTTAAATTGTTCAGCAATTCCTGCTTTAGGCAAAGTAACTGTGCGTTCAAATTTATGTAGTAATTTTATTTTATTTTGTTTAAAAGCATTTCAGAGAGAGAGCTGGCACCTTCTATCTTTCCTAAAGTAAATTATAAAATAAACTGACTGGAAAATCAGGTGGGAATTCTGCCTAAGACTATACTGGGGTTGCATCAATTTCAAAAATAATGCCTGAAATAAAATGTTCTGGGGGGAGGGGGGGAGTGAATTCTAGAGTGTTTTGGAAATTCACAAGAACAGAAAACAGCCACTCTTTTGGTGACAAATATATTAATTGATGCATCAAGCTAAAGAAATAAGTCCTATAGTGAAACAAACGCCCTATAGTTTTGGTAAAATAAAACAAGTACTTCCCAGGGAACAAAATAGGAGAGTAAACCCATCAGGACAAGATTCAGCGGTCCATCTGCATTTGAAAAACAAAAATCACTCTTTTGAAGACAGCGAAGTCCACGTTTTGGATAGAGAGAACCCTTAGTTTGAAAGAGGGGTAAAAGAGGCCATTTACGTTAACACTGAGCAGCTTTCTCTCCATAGAGGGGAAGGGATAAGACACCACCAATCCAGCCGTGCAGTAGTTCCAAGAAGATTCCACACACAATTGCACCCTGACCTTGAGACCAAAGATAAACCTTCCCAAATGGCCTCAAGAGCTCTCAGGGAGAGTGCTAATGACCAGATGATTGCAAAGACATACTGTACAATCCAGTGGAAGGATTCAATTTTTTTTTAACTACCGGATCTGTGGGCCTGGCTTGGTGGGCGTGGTGTGGTTTTGTGGGCATGGCAAGGGAAGGTTACTGTAAAATCTCCATTCCTTCCCCACCCCACTAATCTGCTTTCCAGCTCCGTTCTCCTGTGCAGGGCAACCAAAGAAGACCCAGCAGATCAGCTGGGACTCAATGAGAGGCAGAGAATAGATGGGGTTGGCGGGGCCAGTCAGAGGTGGCATTTGCCGGTTCTCTGAACTACTCAAAATTTCTGCTACCGGCTCTCCAGAACTGGTCAGAACCTGCTGAATATCACCTCTGGTACAATTTTTCAATTTCCCCCCACCCCAACACACCACCATTGGGTCAGAATCTGTCCTTCCATCCTCCCACTATTCAGTCTCTGTACCTATCCTTCCATTTACACACCCCTGGCCATCATAACCGATGAAGTTTCTTGGATGAGAAATGAAACATTTTGTTCTTCTTCCTCAAGGGAGGAAAACTGTCCAGCTGCCTTTTGATAACACACCTGTGAGACAACCCACAGACATTAAGTCCTATAGTAGCTGATAATGGAATTATACATACATACATACATATATACATACATATTTATATTTTCCTCTGGATTTAAGTATATATAGTCCTTGGCTCATTTGTTTAGTGACTGTGTAAATTTACAATAGCATTGAAAAAAAGTGATTTAGGACTGTTTTTCACGACTGCAGAAGCATTTCCATGGCATGGAATCAATGTTCAGGCACTTGGCAACTGTCATGAAGTCAGATTCCATAACAACTGCAGTGATTCGCTGAACAACTGTGGCCAAAAAGGCCTTACAATGGGGCAAAGCTCATTTAATAATTCTTAGCAACAAAAACTTTGGGCTCAATAGTGATCATAAGTCAAGGACTACCTGTATTGTGGGTATGAAAAACAGTTGAGGGGTTGAAATCAAGAAAAAGAGCAGTGGTTGGAATGCAGCATTGCAGGCTAATTCTGCTGCCTTCCAGCAGTTCGATTCTGACCGGCTCATGGTTGACTTAACCTTCCATCTTTCTGAGGTCAGTAAAATGAGGAGGACCCAGGCTGTTGGGGGCAATAGGCTGACTCTGAAAAACCGCTAAGAGAGGGCTGTAAAGCACTGTGAAATGATATACAAGTCTACATGCTATTGCTAAAACCATGGTCACACTTATACTACGATCAAAACCCATTCAAGAAGTACGACTGCATAAGAGAAGATCATGCCATGCGTTAGCAAAAGTCCACAGCCATCCTATGTTTCTTAGGGTCATTGAAAACACGGCTTCTGATCTTGGAACCCCTTTTTAGTTAGGGAGGTTTACAAGAACACTGTTGGGTCAGCAACATCCTGTTGCCAACAGCCGTTAAAGGAAATACACTGAGAGCACCCTTTTTATCAGCCTGGTGCCATCCAGAAATCGTAGCCATGGGGTTTCAGATGTTTGCTGACATCTGAAAGCCTCGAGTTACTACGAGGGCTGCTCTAAGCAGAGAGAAAAGGAAGCCAACAGCTGTTCATCTTTTGAACACTGTGTAACCCTTTATGCTCCCTTTTTATTTCTTTGTATATTTTTTCCTACTTCGTACTGTTTGACTTTACCACGGGTGGAAGCTTTAGCAGCTTAATGGGACATGGGTGTACTTTATTCTCTGGTGTCTCTAGGAAGATTTGAAGGAGGAATGAGAGAGATCACCTTGATTTTTCTATTTGGTTTCTAGTTTTCTTTAACAGTAAGGTCACATATGTGATTACAACATCCAGGATTAATCAATATATCCAAATCATAATGCAGAAGGTGTTTTAATGGAGGGGCATTTCTTGCATGAAAAAAAATGAACACCTAAAGAAAAAATACTTCCTATTCTTGTGGATAGGAAATTTTAATGTGTTTGGTCAAAAATAAGGAACGTGGTTATTTTACAAGGCCTTGTGTTATTCCATTCAGAACAGAAATGACTTGATTTGGATTCCCTGATTTATTTTACCCATTGAATAATCTCTCTGTATGGAAGGCGCTCTGAGATGTGGATGAAAATGAGTGTCAGGGCTGCTCCTTCAGGATATGTGTGAATATTGACCTTCAGCGTACCTTTATTCTCTACCAGACCTCTAAGCAGTTTCTTTCCCCCCCCCTCCCTTTCCAGGCCATTCTCCCTTCACCCCATTGATAGGTTTCAGAGCTACTTAAATTTCAAAGTCCTGATATATTTCACTGATGCCCAAGGCTTGTTTATAGACTATACAAGGTCACAGTCAGGAAAGGTAGGAGGGAGGGGTGAGGATGGGTGTGTGGGCTGTGTGTGTGTGTATGTGCGTGTGTGTATGAGAGAGAGGGGGGGGAGGGAGAGGGGGAGGGAGGAAGAAAGAAGAAGAAGAGAGAGAGGAAGAAAGAAGAAGAGGGAGGGAGGAAGGGAGAAAGAAGGAGGAGGAGGAGGAGGAGGAGGGAGAGAGAGAGAGAGAGAGTAACAGCAGTATTTGTTGGATGTACTGCTTTACTTTTTCTTTCTTGTTATCTATCACAATGGCAATGATTCTGTTTCAGGAAAAATCCACTAAACTCTGAACAAGCCCGATGGCTGTTATCATAGAAATCTCCAGCGTTGTCCGGTTATAAATGGTAGAGGAATAATGAGGGTTTGGGGGCTTCTTTAAGGGTCTTTAGCAGAGCCCCTCTTTGTGTGTTTTTGCTGCTGCTTTTCAAAGTCAACAAAACCATCCTGCTTGTGTTATGCTGCAGTCTGAGGTACACACCACTGGGCTGGGCAAAAGGATAGGGATGAAGCCGTGGAGAATGCTGGAAAGCATGTATTGCGTTAACAGTAACGCAGGGCATGGGAAAGTAAGTTACTATAAGAGTAATTTGAATTGCATTCTCCAAACAGTTGAATTGTGGGAACTGCAATTCCAGTAATTGTACTAAAAAAAAGTGTTTGTGTTTATGTGTGTGTGAGAGAGACAAATATACACTGACGATAAATGTGTAAAAGAATTATCCCAGCCCATTCATAGATATGACTGCTGATAAGCAAGGAAGGATTTTACTGTGAATCTGCTCTGCTTTACTTAGTACTTAGAAAATGAAATGACGTGATTTTTTTTTAATTTCACAGCAAAGCTAAATTTCTGATACAGGACAAAACTGAGTCTCGTTCCCATAACAATAAACCACTTTTTGATTTCGGAACAAGTCCTACGTGTGCCATTCTTTTGAAATAATTAACTCTGATTTACTTTGTCTGTGCTCAGCACACTGTGTTAAGCCACAGCTTATTGTACATGGTGTAGTGAATTAGCTACAATTGGCTAGCTTCACATCAGCCAGAAAGCATACTTTATAATGACTGGATTTACACAGCACATTAAAGTCATCTGAATTCTTCTAGCCTGGCTGAAACACCCAGGTCTAGGCTATAGAATTGTCAATACTCTGAGTAGCTTATTACAGACTTTTGGGGACAGGTTCCAGTCCCACCTTGGCATTTTTAAGACCTGTGGATTTCAACTCCCCGGATACCCCAGGCAACTCTGGGAGTGGAAGTTCACACGTTTTAAAGTTGCCAAAATTGGACATCATGCTTTAGTTTACTTTATTGTCATTGCACCTTGTACAACGAAATCAAATACCATCTTCAGTACACATACATACATCCTTCATCCTCCAAACATTGAACTGAAAACCCCCACTGCTTGGTGCTGTTAAGAATCCTTGGCCATTTCAGAAGGCCTTCTGAAAACAAAGAAAGTCCAGTTGCCTTTTGAAGAAGCATCTTTAGGACAACCATGATGTGGATGAATGAGAATTTCCAAAGACATTTCTGAAGCGTTACGTTCCTGCATGGATGGAAAACCTTAAAGACTTAAGATAATTAGTTTTGGAACTGGAATTCCCATATAATGGGAGCATTGGATTTTGGGAAGGTGCAAAAGAATAGAAACTGAACTTCTTCTGTCCTGGGGTTCATTATGTCCTAGTTCTGGGGACATAATACATTCTAGCTTAGCACATTTTAAGAACCTCTTGCTTTTGGAAAACATAGCAATGGTGAACAAGGAAGTTAAGATTTTGGCATCTTGGAAGACCAAGGATTATTGATGATGGTGAAGAATTAAAATATGGCCTATTTCACCACAATGATAGCACTTTCAAACCCAAACAATCTAAGCCATGTCTTTCAGGAGTATCTGCAAGACCAAACTACTTTTTGATGACAAACATAGCCCCCCAATTTTAATCTTATATTATGAATTTCAAAATATATAAGTAAAGTCCATGTTGAATCTGCCTTTCAGCTGAAGTTTCTCAAAGGAAGAAGATAACCCGTGCCTTCAAACCCTGCTTTGCAAACCATAGCAACTCAGCGACAAAATTCAGTGGCATCCTATCAAAAACTCAACTGTGTACTTTTTAAAAAGTGATATAAGGAAAATGCCAACTTTCATCCCTCACTGATTCCACTAATTTTCTGCATCACTGTTACAACCAGTGTAGCCCTCTGAGATCGTAGAGAAGATGGAGCTCCTGCATGGATACACTTGGAGTAGCAGGTTGGATGCAAGAAGAATCAAAGTCAAATCTCTTCACCTGTTTTGAGTACGTTTTTTTCAACTACTTTCATCATGGGAAACAAACATACAGATACTTTTCAACTTACATCCACTTGAAGTTTGAATGCTGAGAAGGGGGACTTATGAATGGTCGTGACACTTCATGACGATTTCAGCATCCCACAGTCATAGGATCACCATTTTGTGAGCCACGGTAGTGCAGTGGTTAGAGTGCAGTACTGTAGGCTACTTCTGCTGCCTGCTGGCTGCCTGCAATTTGGCAGTTTGATTCTCAATGAGGCTCATGGTTGACTCAGCCTTCCATCCTTCTGAGGTGGGTAAAATGAGGACCCAATTTATTTATTTTTTTTGGGGGGGGGGAATATGTTGACTTTGTGCTGCAAAGCACTGTGAAGCGGTATGTAAGTTTAAGTGCTATTGCTATTCCTATTTTCCCATTTGGCTTCTGACAAGCAAATTCAATGGGGTATCCAGTAGGAAGGTCGAAAGTCATGGTCACATGGTGTTTTGCTTAACAAATGTGGTGATTTTCTTAGCAATCATGGCCAAAAAGGGTGTACAATCAGGTTTCACCATATGATCCCTCACTTAATAACTGCATCGTTTGGCAACAAACTATTATGGTCATAAGTTGAAGACTACCTGGATCTATTATCTTCCTTAAACCAAAAACCTAGGTGCAGATGTGTCTCAGGCAAACCTCTCTGCCCCTTGCACAGAACTGGCCCATCCTGTCTTTAACCTCTTCCATCAGCAGTTCCAGGTTTACCTTCCATTTTCATATCATTCTTCTTGCCATTGCAGCAACAACCCTCTTTTATGTGGCACATTTGCAAATTAGCATCATGAAATCAGGCAGCTTTTAACCATCTAATTAGCCCTAATTGATAGTTGGAGTGTGCACTTCTTTCTTGATACCGTCCACCGTTATTTAAAGAAAACCAAATTGTTCTATCACGGCCTTCCATAATAACACCGCTAAGCGTGCAGGGCAGAGGAGAGCAGGTGAGGAGTTTATTAAATTGCTGGCACAATTTAATGTAGGCCTAAGAGGAGTAAAGTCCTACTACAGCCTAATTATCATCCAAACCAGGGATTCTAATGCGTTGATAAAGGTCATCTCAGTAATGTAGCTTCTGAATATGCTTGTTAAGAAGCCAAAAGCTATTCGGGCCTGTGCTTATCTCCTGTCCTTTATCAAGCTCACCTAACGGATGATCCTAACAATTCACATTGGCAGCCTTTGGTAGTGTAATTAAGGCAACAGCAATCTGACGAATGCGGCAACCGCACAGAAAACGTCAGTTCTTTCATAAAGAAAACCTTCCCAAGTTCATTGTATTGAACCAGGGCTCCGGCTCTTAGGCTGATACATGACACAGTCAATTCCAGTTACACTTTAAGTGACTATTCATGTTCAGTGAATTCCATTTTAAAAACTAATTTATTTAGGTTCAGTTATTTACACAGATCTGCACCTTTTGGGGTTCTCGTTTGCAAATGTGCTTTTTCTGCGTGTGTCTGCGTATTATCAATTTTTTATGTATTGTTTATGTATGCACGCATTATCAATTTTTTAAAAAATTATTGATTGAGGAACTCGAGGGATTCCCCCCCTCCCCCCCGGTTTTTTAATTTCTGGTGGAACAGATTCCAAAATTGAAATAAGCACAGATCAGTGCATTACCAAAATGACTTCTCCTTAATAATGTAATTTACAGAGCAAGGAGTACGTGAAGACAGTTTATCACATAGAGATGGATCATTGAGCAAGGATTTCCTATGCGCTGTGATTTGATTGTGAAGGATTTGGCCAAGTTCCAAAGAGGTTTGTTAAGCATATCTTAGAGCATCCTCAATGATCAAAGCCAGCCCAACACTTTTTTTCATGACTGCACTGCAGAACATAGCACTTTCTCCCATTCGATGTTAGTTAGTTACGTGCCATCAAATTGGCCTCCAAACCCTGGTGACTGAATGAACAAATGTTCATTGTCCCAATCTGTCACTTGTAGTAAGTTATAGCTCTTCCAAGGACATTCCTACGCTGCCTCCTTGTCTATCTACTTCATCCATTGTCTTTCGTTTCTTCTACTTCCCTCAAGCAGAGAATGTCAAGCATCTAGGTTTTTCTAGCTGTCATCCCTTCCCACCACATGTTCACTGTTTCAGCTTACTCATCGTTATATCATGGAATCCAGGAACGCAGCTACCCTTCATATGGTCTCCTAAGTTGAAATAGTGTCTATATTAATGTCATATTCATATTCGTTTATTCACTAATACTTTGCTAAGGTATCCTGTTTCTGCCCATCTAAGTGTCAAGATTGAACCTTAATGCTTTTCAACTTGCCAATGAACTGGACAGGGAGGGTAATAGGAATGTGGAGAATGTACACAGAGAGCATGGAAGCCATCAAGGTCAACCCTGCAAGTGCTTGAGAAAGAGATGGACTGTTCCCGTAACAAAAGAAAGTCTCGTAATTGGACAATTTGATCATCTAGGGGTGGGGAGAAGGAGAAAGTATTGTTTAACTGAGCAAGCATTTGCTTGGGAAATCAGAGTCGGTTTTGTTTCTTCAGTACCAACATGGTGTATCCAATAAAGTTTTACTTTTGGGAACCCTAAATGTCTCTCAATCATCCAGGTCATGGTTGTCCCAAAGGTGTTTTTTCAAGAGACAACTGGACTTGAAGAAGCTTTTTGGATGAAAAGCAAAATGTCTTCAAAGAAAAAACAGAAAGTCCAATTGAAAAAACACATTTCGGTAAATTCTATAGTTTGCCTATGGGTGCACAAAATGAACTTCCTTTTACTTGTCCTTAATCACTCCTTATTCCTTTTTATAGACTTAGAGGTACTTGCTGAAACAGATCCCAATCCGTTCATCTGAAAGTATTTTGCACTAACTTAGCTACCCAGAGATGCAAGATGATACTTTGGCTATTGGATAAAGATTTACTAATGAACTGTGATTGCTGTTCCATATCATCCCCCAACCCTCATCACTGCATCAATATGCTTCAATTAATTTTCAGCTGATTTATAAATATTTAGAATAAACTAATCACAATTAAGTCAATTAGGAAGCCTTTAAAATCTATCATAAATAAGATGAATGCCACTCTTGTGTTTTGCTTACATTTTATTACTGAAGCAGTATTAGCCATTACAACCAATGTCAAGCTAAGGCAACTGAGTAGTCCTCTTTCTGGCATCTACTTAAAACAATGGATTTCAGAATTGTGGGTTGAAATGAACAATTGTAGTATGCTCTTTTCTGGAATAAAGCCAATATGATATATCCCTTTTACAATCTAGGGTTGAAGTATCCACCTTAGCATTAAGCACGAACAATGAAGCTAAAGGAACCAAATTTAACTAAATTGCAAGGCTCATACCGTATACCAGACTGGGAAAAATGGGATTTCGTAATTTGTGGTTCAGTGTGTTGTAAGAACCTTACTATTGTCCCTGTATGTTATATTAAGCAACTGAGCCATCACCTTGAGCTAAAAAGATGATCTATTTGTTTGAACATGACCTTCTGGGTTTTATTGAAAGGTTTTAAGGTATGATATGCTATGTGAATCCAGCTTATTATGTGGAAGAGTGCTACACTATGAGATAAACTGTGCCATCATACAAACATGCTGGGGCTCACCTTGGATATTTTGTTCTTTCCACCTTTGAGACAAAATCTCTTGGAACGCTAGTTTTGCAAATCTAACATTTACAACAGTTTACCCGGAGGGTTGGTACAGTCAGCCTTCAGGTCTATGACAATTTGCCACAGCCAACTTGCCATGACCAACTTACCACAGCCAACTCATCATGGCCAACTTGCTGTAGGAAAAATTCACCTTGGCCATCTTGCCACAGGACAATTCGCTGCAGGACAAGAGTTACACTAATATCAAAGAAATGGTGGAATAGAATCATTGAAGAAAGTATGCAAAAGGAAGGACATAATAAAATGTTAATGGCAAAAAATTAAATATTTTTTATTTTATTTTAAATAATTCAATAGAATTGTTACTTGTCCTGCAGCAAGTTGTCCTATGGCGAGTTGTCCTGCAGCGTGTTGGCCATAATGAGTTGGCTGCAATGAGTTGGCAGTGGTGAGTTGGACATATGACCGGACAATTGCTCTGCTGCAGTTGATAAGTGAATCACTGTGGATTGCTAAGTGAAACATCACATGATTGTGACTTGCAAATTATTGTTGGTTTCTCCCTTGACTTTGCTTGTTGGAAGTTGGCAGTGAAGCTTGCAAATGGATATCATGTGACCTCCGGATACTGAAGACTGTTGTAAATGTGCACCAGTGGCCAAATGTACAAATTGTGATCCCAAACCTGTGGGGATGCTGAAACAGCCACAAGTTCTAGGACCAGTCAGAAATGAATTTTTTCAGTGCTGTAGCAACTTTGAATGGTCACTGAACAAGGCAGTTAAGTGAAGGTTACCTGTATTATTTTTTCTAATATTATGGAATGTTTATTAATAAGACACACATCGGAAGCTATAAGGATGGTTCCTAATGTTAAAAGAAATCAACTCTTCACTCCATCAAGCATGATATTTTAGAACAGTTCAAAACAGGTAAGAAGAGAGAGAAGGAAGATAAGGTTTTTAAATTCCGAGGTTTTATTTCCTATTATTACCCAAGTTTTATAAATTTGAGTGCTCTTGGATTATAAATATATATATACGCTAAGGAAGATTTACAAAAGTAATACATGCGAGAAAGGAATCTGAAAATAATTGGATTGCATTAAACCACAGTGTAAATTGAATCAGGCGTGTCTAAATAAAAAGGCACAAATGTACCAAAGAAGCCATCGCGTGCCCAATTTGTTTACTCTCACTTGGTGATAATTGTTTGCAGCAGAACATATCAGTAAATTCTATAAATGGGACCCTCAGCCAGGAAATGTTAAATAATTAATGTCACCTTCCCAGCCTCCTGCATTTCACTAGATATAAATGACCGTGTAATTTCAAACCCAATTATCAGTACTTAGCCATTCCATTTTGTAGTTAAAATCCCACAAAATTAAAGGGCATCAATTCTTAATGGTAATAGACCAGACAAGGGATTAAAGATTATTTTTATGTTTACTTCCTGTCAAGAAAAAGCGTTTGGGCAGGAAATGTTTCCAACCAAGTAAATTGCTCAAAAGAGGTTCATGGAGCATGCTTAAAACTTCCAACTTGGATGGAATTCTAAGGAATGTGTGTAATTACTTGCTTAATTTTCTAATTCTCAAAAAAAAAAAAAAAAAAATACCAAGAGACCTTTATATAAATCCAAATAAATTTATGACACATTTCTAAAGAGCAGGGATATGGACTATTCATATTATGTTCCCATTTCTATATAAGGAAAGGAACATATCTGCTAATGTATAAGACCAAAGGGTAGCTTTATTGATCTATTGTTAAATTTTCATGGAATTTGGAGAACATAAAAGCTTGAAAAAATGAAATGTTTTATTATCTCCAAGGTAATCCCTTATTTTGAATAACAGAAGAAAATGTGTGGGGAATGAAATTTAGAGTTGCAAATAAAAGAATTATCTGTTCCTCTGTGTTTTCTTCATTCCTCTATCAAGCTATTGCATCTTCATTATTAAAAAGGATTCTTAATTTTTTTTCTCAAATTAAAAGTTGCTTGATTTTATGCCTTATTTCCCAGTCTATAATATGACAGCCGAGAAAACCTGAAATCCAGACCAGACTAGGAGTCAGTTACCTAGCATCTGAATTTTGATCATGTGACCATGGGGATGCCCCAACAGTCGTAAGGGTGAAAAATGGTCATACATCACTTTTTTCAGTGCTGTTGAATGGTTACTAAATGAACCGTTATATGTCAAGGATTACCTGTATTATAGCCTCTAATTTCACTCAACCATTCTAACCTTAATAACAGAAATTCTTCTTCCCAGCTAGCTCATCCTCCAAGCATTAACTTATCCACCCACTGCAATAGTGTCAATTGATTAATTCATTACATTTTGATCCCATAATTCTTTCAAGAGCTTCAAGTCGTGTTGTTTTGATATCAGAAGGTTTACAGCTGTTCGGTTTACTAACATGTCCAAGTGGAAGACATTGTGAGCAGGACGATATAAAAACACATCAACAAATAATTGGAGGAAAGTTCATGCTAGTCAGCAGACCCTATTATAAGAAGAGAAAATGCAGACAAGTTTTCATTTCAGAAATTTCAGAGTACAGCACTTTTACATCTGAACTGGCAGACAGGAAAGAAAAAGTAAATCCAGGAAAAGTATTAAACAACTCATCCCATTTTTTCTTCTTCCATTCAGTCACCTCTGACTCTCAGAGACTGCCTAGACAACTCCCTATTTCCTTACTGGATTCCTCAATATCTCCAACAATGAAAAAACTTCTAATGCAGTGTCTTCACTAGAAAAGTTGGGATACATTCAGAAATATATCAACTTTGAAAACAGCCCATGTTGAACTGTACAGCACAGGAAATGTTTTGTGACATTTTGTATTATCTTTTAAGGGAATTTTTATACCAAATTTCAAGTCACAGAAATCATGGGTTCCATACTTTGTCCAGCTGACATATCTTGGTTCAAAAATTGCTGCCATGTGATACACTGTTTTGCCCACTTAAAAGCTGCAGGAATGAGAATTTCATTAGTAGGTAAGTTGTACAACATATTGAAAACTGCTTTTGGACTTTTCTTTTTTTAAAAAAAGAAACTTGCCATTAATTGATTCATAGATCAGTCACAATTGCAAGGACACATAAAACCTTTAAACACCCTCAAAGAAAAGCCAGTTCTCTCCTTTGTGCAAGAGAGGGGAGAAAAAACAGTTCTCCTGAAATGATGCCAGCTGGAATTATGCATCCATCTTCTTAAAAAACAGAGGAGTACAAAAAGATTAATTGGAGTATGTCTGTCTAGATCACTATAGCATACATAGAAAATGGACCATGTTTTTTCATAGGAGCAGCTGATACCTAGTACCCCAGCATCAGCCCTCCCAGGAAAATCAAAATTGGAAACCCAAGATATACAATCTATTTTTATAAGGTGATGTAACAGAATCCTGCAGTCTCAATGTGCTCTCTCTTTTCCCTCTCTCTATCTACAGGAAAAGTAGAGAGAGTCATGACTGATGCACTTTCTCAAATTACATTTATGCCCTGGACTTGGATTTCTTTTATCTGACTGTTGTCTTGATTGTGACTCTGCCTCCTGTTCCTCAAGGTTATTTCTTCTTCCCTCCACAATATCCAATGAATTCACAAATTATGGAAGCGCCCCAGAGATTATCAGTGTGAACAAGAACACTTCAGCTCTAAATGATCTTACACACCCATTCTTTTTCCTAGTCTTCAATCCCAAAAAGCAACTGATGACATTCAACAGTTTTCCCAGCCTAATGCAACAAGACAGTCTTGGCTGCTTCGAAGGGAAGCCACACAACATTTGCAGATGTCAATCCCTGATACATTCAGACTCCTTAAACATAGGTTTCAATAGAAGAAAGAATAACCGTACAGAAAAGGGATGTAAGGCTATATGTCTATGTCTGTGTCTTCATCACTGATATCCAGTCATTAAACTTGCACTCCTTCAAGAAAAGTCTGCACTACATACATGTCAGCCCATGTTGACATTCTAAAGGTTTGTGAAAGGTTGGAGAGACAGTTTCCCTTCAGGAGAATTATTGATGTCAGAGGTAGGGCCTACACCAAAGATATACAGAGATAAAATCCTGTTTTATACACCAAAAAAAAAACCCTTAAGAAGAAGAAACTCTATAATGTTAATCAGCCCATCATATTTTGAGCCATTGAGCCAAATACCATTTTGTATCTGAAGTCTATAGGTAGTCCTCAACTTACAATTATTCATTTAGTTCAAATTTACAATGGCCCTGAAAAAAAAAACGTCTATGGAGATTGTCAGTCATCCAGGTCCTGGTTGTCCCAAAAGGTGCTTTTTCAAGGGGCAACTGGACTTTCCGGTTTTTCTTTGAAGACGTTTCTCTTCTCATCCAAGAAGTTTCTTCAGCTCTGACTGGATGGTGGGGATTAGAAGGATTTATATTCCTTGCAGACAGTTGGTCATTTGCATCCTTTTAGTTGCCTCTTGAAAAAGCAACTTTGGGGCACTGAAAAAAAGTGATTTACGGTTGTTTTTCACACTCACAACCGTTGTAGTATTCCCGTAGTCATGTGATCAAAATTCAGATGCTGGCACATATTTATGACGATTGCAATGTCCCAAAATCATGTGATCACCTTTTGTGACCTTCTAACAAGCAAAGTCAATGGGGAAGCCATATTCCCTTAACAACCATGTTATAAAATCAACAACTGCAGAGATTCACCTAGGAACTGGGGCAAGGAAGAACATAAAATGGGGCAAAACTCACTTGACTACTGTCTTGCTTAGCAACACAAATTTTGGGCTCCATTGTGGTCGGAAGTCGAGGACTTCCTGTACAGTCTATCACCAAGCCATATTTTCTTATCAAAGAAGAAGGAGGTGGTTGGGTGTTATGCTTCGCAATAGCCTTTAAAACATTTTTTTTCCCTGCATACAATTGTGGCAGATTTTAAATGACTTTTCAATTAAGGTGTCAACGATAAACTGATTCATCTTCAGTGCCCTTACTCAGCAATGCCATTCCAATTAAGGAGAATGACTTCTTTGCCAATAATTGTGCATGGGATGGTAGCCCAAATTTTCTTTTAATAAAATGACAGCCATAATTATTTATTTGAAAACAAATCATACTTTGTTTCCATAAGGGGAGAGAGAGAGAGAGAGAGAGAGAGAGCTCACTCTATATGGAATCTTTTCAAAAAGCCTTGAAATTAAACTGGAAATGTTCAAGCTGCTGCAAAATAGTATTGGATATATATATATATATGGTAGTATTGGATATAGTATTGGATAGATAGATAGATAGATAGATAGATAGATAGATAGATAGATAGATAGATAGATAGATAGATAGATAGATAGATAGATAGATAGATAGAGATAGAGATAGAGATAGAGATAGAGATAGAGATAGAGATAGAGATAGAGATAGAGATAGAGATAGAGATAGATATATAGATATATAGTATTGGCTATACATGGATACACACACACACACACTTTTTTTCTTTCTGTCCTTTGCTATTTTGAAGTGCTTAAATCATACCGTTTAGTGCACTCCTTGTTATGTATTTACATAAGGTATGAGTAGCAGCATTTCTTAAGGATCAAGTTAGCATGGTTGCTTCCTTTTCTCATCTCCCTATCTATCTATCTATCTATCTATCTATCTATCTATCTATCTATCTATCTATCTATCTATCCTAACAAATATAATACGGCAAAAGTATGCAGAAATAAAAAGAGATGAAGTAAGAAAAAGAAGAAAAGGGATAAAAAGAGAAGAAAATATATAGTTATATACCTTTTGCCCTTCTTTCTTTTGAGTAATGATCATCTTATTATTATTATTATTATTTTTCCTTTATCCTCTTTGGACCCTTTATAATCTTTGAATCCAGAAACCATCCATTCACTTCCTTTTCTTATTTTGAAGAGAACTTCAGATGTTAGCTGCAGGACTTACTTGTTCCTGTGTTGGCTTTAACTCTCCAATTTAAGGGAGGAAAAAAATAGTTCTTCCGTCCACTCTATAAAAATCTAGATCAATTTGGTAACTTGCTTCTTGAATACTCTGTCTGTGTGTGTGCAAAGAAATAATTTAGACTCCTAGTTAATTTGAGTATTGAGCTGAAATTCCGCAGCTGCTTTCTGCCAGTCTGGAGAAGGAAATTAATTTCAGGGACCAAGCTGAATGGAGTGCTTCTCTGTCAGGCAATTACTCATCGTCTTTGGCTACTCAGGACCTATCAATGTGCTAATCCATACATAAACCTCTGCGTTTTCCTCGTCACTCACAATCGGACCGGTCATTTAACTGACCCCGCTTCCCATATCCCTTCCCAAAGATGGGCAGTTTAAAGAACGAACAACCTCAAACATATTATTTCAAATCTAGCTTTCCCTTTTAATTATGAAAATAATCAATGAATCTGATTCACATTCTCCATTTGACTAAGGTTGCTGTTTATTAAATAACAGGAAGGAAGGAAGGAAGGAA
Organism: Notechis scutatus; assembly: GCF_049901735.1. NCBI lineage: Eukaryota > Metazoa > Chordata > Lepidosauria > Squamata > Elapidae > Notechis > Notechis scutatus. Next base: position 15,045,921 of record NC_142017.1, on the reverse strand, counting down.
GGAAGGAAGGAAGGAAGGAAGGAAGGAAGGAAGGAAGGAAGGAAGGAAGGAAGGAAGGAAGGAAGGAAGGACATTAATGTAAGGATACAAATACAGAGATAAATTCAACCTTTAAATGGTGTATCCTTCCATATTATTAATTAAAATTAGTTTTCTTATGTTTGCAGACATTTATTCCCTTATGTGCATGTATTTTTTTTTCTCTATTGTCTTATCCTCCTAGTTTCTCTGAATTGTTTAGCAGCATTCCACATGTGTAATTGAAAAATTAGATTGACACTTGACAGTTTATTTGCACAATAACAAACAAGGAGCATGTGAAATTTACAATGAAACCCACAAGTCCTGCTTTAACATTTCTCTAATTTTAGCTACTGGGATCCTGTACACCCTCCTAAAGGACAGTAATTAAAGGCATACACAAAGGAAGGGAAAACTGGTATCATCTACTGCTCCTCCTCCAAGAATTTGACAGTCTTTCGTTGGGATCTAAATAAGTGGCAGCATCTAGATAAGTGGCTCCTCTTGAAAAGCTAAGCAGGGATAGACTTGATGAATACTTGGATGGGAGATAACCTATACAGGTAGTCCTCAACTTATGACCCCAATCGAGCCAAAAATTTCTGTTGTTAAATGAGGCATTTCTTAAGTGAGTTTTGCAGCATTTCACAACTTTTCTTGCCTCAGTTGTTAAGCAAATCACTGCAGAAGTTGAGTTAGGAACATGCTTGTTAAGTGAATCTGGCTTCTCCATTGATTTGCTTGTCAGAAGATTCCAAAAAGTGATCAGATGATCCTGGGATACTGCAACCATCATAAATATGAACCAGTTTGCCAAGGGGATCCTTCAATGGTCATAAGAGTGGGAAAAAAACAGGCACAATTCATTTTTTCCAGTGCCACTAACGTGGTGTCAAATAGCTGTTTTCATTTTTTTTATTGTTGTGTGGTTACAAATCAGTAACTGTACTTTAACAGTGCTTCTGCAAGTGGAAAAATCCACCACCCCTTTCCATGTGAACAGATCTTCACACCAATGGAAACCCACACAACTATATCTTGAAAGACATTGACATTTTAATCTTTTCCAAGAGAATCACCAGGGTTCTTATCTTCTCCCTCACTCCTTTCCCCCTTCCAGCTTAACACTCCCCATCCTGCCAGGAAAAGTCAGAACCATTAACGTGGTGTCAAATAGCTGTGCCATTCATATTCTGTTACAGTCAATGGCAATTAACACTGTCATTCAGGAGGATCTGGGAGGGGTCTGGGGCAGCTTTATATACAATCCAAAGGGGGATGAATCTTAGATAAACACAGAACCCAAGTTAAGACTTCTCAGAGATCAAGAGGGGAAAAATGGCTGTGCTCTGACAGAATATGCTTCTCTTCCTCCCTTGGTTTTTAGAAGTTCAGCAGAATTGCTTCTATTTTTACCTAGGCTGACACAAACAGAGATTAAAACAAGTAGTTGCAAAGGTATGCATCTCTTCTTGTTTTCTGAGTATGGTTTCCATTCTTGATGAAGACAGATGGGACTTGAAACTGAACTACCAACCTGACCTACTGCTGATTTAATGGATGGGCAAGGATGGACAGACTTTCTTCTAACATTCTGACTAGATAATGTGTTGGGGAAACATGCCAAGAGATGGTCCTGGGGGGTGGACTGAAAGACATAAGTGGGATAGGACAACGCTATGCCCTTTCCTTTACTGATACTTCCTTTCCTTCTCCTCTTCATCATTCTTGCACAGCACGCTGTAAGGAAAGAGCCAGGTGGCTTATCAAGGTGTTTTTTTTTGTTGCCAATGGGCTTTAGACTAATGTCTTAGAGCTGCACAGCCTGTTTTCAAATGCCTTGTGTAACTGGCAAATTCAGACATTTTCTGACAGCAGTCAGCTGTGGTTTGGAGGAAAAGGGGGAAAATAGTGAGGAGCGGGGAGTAGCAGAGAGAAAAAGAGTTCCTGAAACTCTTTAGGTTCTCTCCCTGTCCATCATGAACCCATGGCTACAGAGTCTATGGAGATTCTTGGTAATCCAGGTCATGGTTGTCCCAAAGGTGCTTTTACAAAAATGAAGTCCATAGAATCCTGGAAACCCCTTACAATAACAATATCTACATAGCTTACACCTTCCTGTCATAACTACCAAGCGTAGTCAAAAATATGTTGGAAAAGGTCTTGTATTTACCTCTTGTAATATCATAATACGAGCCTCGGTTAGAGTGCAGTGCTACAGGCCACTTCTGCTGACTGTCGGCTGCCTGCAGTTTGGCAGTTCAAATCCCACCAGGCTCAAGGTTGACTCAGCCTTCCGTCCTTCCGAGGTGGGCAAAATAAGAACCCAAATTGTTGGGGGCAAAATTCTGACCCTCTAAACCGCCTAGAGAGGGCTGTAAAGCACTATGAAACCCAGAAATTTCCACAAGTACCTCCATTTCCAAGAATACTTTGGGGTTCTATCCACTGTAGGTCCTATATTAATTCATATAAAACAATTTTTAAAAAGGTGTCTGATTGCCAAAACTTTCTTTGGAAGAATGATCATCAGCCTAGAAAAAGCTGATTGGCATGGCAGAACTTTGGACATCTCTAAAGACAGAGTTAGGAAGAATGACTGTGATGGAGATATGCAGGAATATTGCTTAGAAAAAAGGACTTGAAGTCCAGAATGAGCTGGTTTCGTTGTCTGATCTGCTAATGAGGTTGACAATCTGTGAAGAGAAGGTAGAGCATGAAGGCAAATCAAGAAAGGAACATTGTGGTATCATGAGATCAGTTCCCCTTATGCTTGTATGTTTGGAATAAAACCTACATTGTAATATTGTACTATCTGGATTTTTTTCCATCATGAAAAAAACCATTAGAGGGGTCCTTGGTGCTCTCTGAATCTGTTTGGTTTCTTGTAGACATTTCATTACCCAAACTAGGTAACATCATCAGAGTTAAATGTCTATGGCATTCTCAGTCATCCAAGTCATGATTGTCTTAACTGTGCTTTTTAAAAAGGCAACTGGACTCTGTTTTTCCTTGAAGAAGTTTCATTTCTCACCCAAGAAGCTTCTTTAATTCAGTTTATATTCCTCGCAATCATCTGTTCATTAGCACACATCATCTGAATGAGTGCTAATGACCAGATGACTGCAAGGAATACAAATCCTTTTGTTCTTTACCATTCAGTCAGAACGGAAGAAGCTTTTTGGATGAGAAGCAAAATGTCTTCAAGGAAAAACAAAGTCCAGTTGCCTTTGGAAAAAAAAGCACCTATGGGACGATCATCAGAGCTATACATATTATCTTTTATTAAAACCATCAGAATCTGGATATATGCGTTCTGCAAATCTACAGGTATGATGGAAGCCAAGTCCTCCATCTTCAGCCTTGGTCACCTGCTATTTTGTCACAGGTTCCACCTACAATGACATTTTATGAAGGGACCAGCTTTTTCATGGCTGCTACTTTCTAAGAAGCCTATTCATACATTCCAACTGCAAATGATTCGCAGCCACCCAAGATCACCCAGATACTCCCATAAATTTGAAACCCAAAATATTAAATTCAACAACTTCACAGATTCACAGACTGGCATAAAGTCACTTCAGAGCTAGTTTATAAAGGTTTTGAGACTTAACATTCTCAAGAGACTAAGGAGTCAAGCTACTAATAATGGGCTTCCCTGGTCAACACAGATGCTATTTTCCTGTGAAACCCCTTGGTTATAAGAATTCTATAGTAGATAGTTCAGAGCATGTCCTTGAATATATCCCTCAGGAGGCCTATGTTCAAAATCCACTCTAGCGGAAAACATAATAGACCCAAGTCTACATTTGATGCACTTGGGTGAGAGCAGTGTGTGTTAGCATTTTCTCCCCCCTCCCCTCTTCATCTTGCTAGATGCCAAGTTTTCTTTGAGAATCACAAAAAGAAGGATCAAGGAAATGGTCTTTGCAAGATCATCTGTCTAGCACCTCACGGTGTGGAAGACAAAAATCTGAATATAGACTTGCACAATGAAAAACCCAAGCTTTCTTTGGTATTCCATAAAACAATATACAATTTGTCTACTAAGCAATGCAAAACCCTTTCCAAACTGCAGAGGACATGCTGGGTTTTGCTTTTTTTTTTTTTTTTTTTTAGATTAAATCATCATCTAAGTTGTATTTAGGTCTGCAATTAAAATAAGACCGGGTCTTGCTAAAAAGGGATTATATTATTTCATATATTTACTATGTACTACAGTGAAAAGAAGAGGTAGAAATATATATGTAACACGTAAACGAAAGGTTTCACAGGGTTGAGTGATGTGCAGTGACATTGGGAGATCAGATTTTTACACCTCCATTCAAACACGTATTTCAGATTCACCTTCAAAGTTACTCACACAGATTGTTAAGGGCACTGGCTCTATTTAAGATTATTAACAGATGTTTAGACTGGGTTTGGCATTTTTGTCCACCTATCAAAGGACCTGGAATAGGCAGGTGTTATTTTTTGAAGGTGTTAAACAGGATCTAACCTGTTCTAAGCAAAGCTGCCTTTGGGGATTTTGTCAATGCCGATGGTGTTTGTGTGGTGCTTCAGATACTTTGGGATTGCACCCAAGGTGCCTATCACTATTGCTATTTCGTTTCCTTTTGCCCCAGTCATTCTATTTCTATTTGCAGGTCTTTGTATTTTGTGACTTTTCTCCAGTTCTTTCTCTTCTCTTCTGCTGTTCTTAACTACTGCAATGTCTACCATCCAGAGGTTGTTTTTTTTTGGGGGGGGGTGTCTTTCTTGTCAACAGTTAGGTCTGGGGTGTGGTGTGGCAGACGCTGCCTGAATTCTAAACTTCTAGAGAATTTTAGCTTCTGCATTTTATACGACTTTGTCTATTTTGTGATTCCACAGGTTCTTGCCCGCAAGCAAGTGCTGTATATCAAGCAACTAGCCCAAAGTTGCCCCTCTATGGTTCAGAGAAGATTTGAATCCTGTTAAGAAGAAATGGGCTACCTGGCTTTTTCTTTAACAGTTCTGATTCTTCACCCATGCTTCCTTGGTTCTATGTAGTCTATGTAACACTTTAGAAGAAGAATCTTGACTCTCCTTCCTCCATATGGAAGTTGAAGAAGCCACCCATTTTCCATCTGCTAATACAGTAACATAATTATAGCCCTTATCAGTTCTTATTCACTGATCCCTTGGAGACTGTATGCCCATGATGGCGAACCTAAGGCACATGTGCCGGAGGTGGCATGCAGAGCCACTTTTGCTTGCAGGCAAGAGGTTGCCTAGAAGAGCCACACTGTGCATGCGCACGAGCCCCCCACCAGCCAGCTGATTGTCGGGTATCTGTTATGCATGCACAGGGGGGAGACACATGCATGGGAGGCCCGTGCATGCACAGAGGCATGCAGCATGCAGGGGTTTGCGTGCACCATGTGCAGAAGCGCCCAGTGCACACGCAGGGGTTGCGCACGCATGCGCAGGAGGTGGGGGAGTCTCATGTGCATTTTGTCATGTGTGCAGGGATGCGAGTGCATGCACACACGCACATGCATGCACTTTTGGCACACAACATGGAAAAGGTTAGCTGTCACTGCTGTATGCTATCAAAGAACCTATCTAATAGAGTGGACTTCACATGTGTACTACAGCCTCATTTACCTATCTTCCTTTCTCTTAGAAGGAAGAGAAGAGAAGAGAAGAGAAGAGAAGAGAAGAGAAGAGAAGAGAAGAGAAGAGAAGAGAAGAGAAGAGAAGAGAAGAGAAGAGAAGAGAAGAGAAGAGAAGAGAAGAGAAGAAAAGTGGAGTTAAGAAAGAAGCAGACAACATCAGTAGATATGAGAAAATGAGACTAGAATATAAAACTGACGTGCAGACTCCAGACCTTCATTTCCAACAACCATTCTCACAGCCCAGATTTTTTTCTGAAGACAATATCCTGAGGAAAAAAACCAGTGATTTGGACTGGGAGTCATACATTCAGACTGTCTCCTGACATTTATTTTCATGGCAAATATGCATACTTATATAATCAAGCATTGGAAGAATATAAAATCACTATTTTGAAGGAACTACACAAATCTTAGGTTAATTTTTTTTCTTGGATAGCATGAGAAATATAAGGAAACAGGGGGGAGGGGGGGAACCAGTACTGAAAATACATTTCAGAAGACCAACAGTAGTTTTAGAATGACCAAATTGGAATTTAAAAAAATGTAAATAAAATGAATTGATTTTGTTAACAATGTCCACTTCTGTTATTTTGATTAATTCACTGCATTCAGAATTCAGGAATACCATACTGTTCTGATTTATCAGACAAGTAACTGGAGAAGGAAAAGAAAATATATACAGTTGGATATACAATAATCTCCCTGATAAGCATTCCAAATTTTACAATACATTAAAAATAAATATCTGCCTTTTCAAAAACGATTACAGTTGTATTTAGTCCTGAGATCTGAAAAAGACATTTACATTGATTAGAAATATTTTAGCAAAGACCTAACCAGCAATCTTGCCTCCGTAACAACATTTATTTCTATATTTGTAAATATATAAAATTTAATGAGATAGAATCCCCATACCATAAATGTATTAGTGAAGACATGCAACAGAACTTTTGTGTGTCTTCGTGCCGAGACTTCATTTCAATTGATGGCCTGTTTTATGAGAAATCTCTAAAAAGAATAACTGATGCTGATGCTCAACAGAAAAGCACATGGTTTTTTTTTTATGCTGAACATTACAGGTTCAATCTGTGTTCTCTGCAAGTAATGCTGGGAAATGCCCTTGCTGGGAATTATAAAGAGGCATTGATAGTCAGTTGTGGATTTGACAATTGCCATGGTAAGACACTGTTGGCTGAACAAAGTATAATTTCACACTGTGCCACTGTAACCATGGTTGACAGACCACCGTATTTCCATTTTCTTCTCAAGTTCATCCACCCCTAACCCATTTGCTTCTGGGTCCAATTAGAATAGACTAGAGCTGGAAGGGACCTTGGAGGTCTTCTAGTCGAGCCCCCTGCTGAAGAAGAAGATCCTATACCATTTCAGAGAAGTGACTGTCCAGTCGCTTCTTAAAAACCTCAAGTGATGGCTCCAGTGACCCATAACGTTTGAAGACAAGCTGTTCCATTGGTTAATTGTACTCACTGTTTGGAAGTTTCTCCTCAATTCCAGATGTTGGTTATGAACTTTAAAGCCCTTTATGGAATGGGTCCCAGTTGTCTGAGGAACTGTTTCACCCAAGTGAGATTGGCCCATGGAGGGTCATGTTATGGACCCCATCGGTCAAGGAATTCCAGCTCCTGCCGTGGCTCCTGCCCTCTGGAATATCATGTCCCCTGAGGGGAGATCTGCACCCATCCTTCTGAGCTTCCAAAAATACCTGGAGATCTAGCTCTACCAACCTGCCTGGGGCTCCAATGGGAGCGCATCATTCTGGAAGTGGTTAATGAACTGAGATAAACCTCCACTTCTAAGCCACATGCATCTTGCTTCCCTTTGCTACGTTTAAGTCAATTTTAATGTTGATATTTATTATTTTATTATTTTAATGCTTTATCTCGTTGCTTTTATTTGGTTGCAAGCAGGGGTGGGCTGCTGGGGGTTCGCAGGGGTTCGGGAGAGCCCCAGCTAAGATTCTGTGCAGTTCGGACAACCCCTAATCCCGCTCCTGGCTGGCCCCGCCCAAACTGCCCCTCATCTCCCAGGAGTCCCCCATGCAGCCCGTTTTGGATGCAGGTAAGTGCAAGGCGCACACGGAGGCTCAGGGAGGGTGAAAAATGGGCCTCCCGCAAGTTTGGGAAGGCCAGAAATGGGCCCGTTTCCAGCTTCTACAGAGCCTCCAGAGCCCGGGGAGGCCATTTTCACCGAACTGGAGGCTCGAGGGAAGCCTCCGGAGATCGGGGAGGGCAAAAACACCCCCCCCCACAGCCATGGTGCAGGAGGCCGATTAGGCCACACCCACCATGGCCACACCCACCCAGCAAGTGGGCAGAGAACCCTTTGCTAAAATTTTTGAAGCCCACCCTTGCTTGTAAACCACCCAAGAGTCACCTCTAGGCAAGATGGGCAACGTATGGATATTATAAATATAATAAACAAACAAATACATTATGCCTCAGGGCAATTAACCCTCAGACAAATTTGAACTATGTTGCGGTTACAAGTAGCCCTCAACTTACAACATTTCATTTAGTGAACAAAGTTACAACATCACTGAAAAAAAGTGACCGATGACCATTGTTCACACTTACAACCGTTGCAGCATCTCCAACGATCAAAATTCAGACGCTTCACAAGTGACTCATGTTTATGATGGTTGCCATAGACCGGGGGTCCATTGATCACTTTTTGCGACCTTCTGACAAGCAAAATCCATGTGAAAACCAGGATTCACTCAACAACCATGGCAAGGAAAGCTGTAAAAGGGGGCAAGACTCCCTCAACTTAATGTTTCACTTAGCAACAGTGGTTGTGAGTGGAGAACTGTTAAACGGAGGGCTTCTTTCTCATTTTCCGAACGGAATCTAAAGCAACCGTCATGAAATAAAATCCATTGCTTCTCCCAGAGCAGCAAAGGAACAATCAAAAACAAGTTTTCGCAGGTACTTACATGTATGGTATTCAGCTTTGTTTGGGTATTTTCCCACATCATTATAGTTGTGCTTTTAAAGTTGTAGCAACGTTTCGGCAGAATCTCATCTGCCATCATCAGGCTTCTGTATTGTGTTC